>NC_134401.1:65561882-65697616 GCF_050003625.1 Haematobia irritans | reverse complement strand
GATAACAGTATAATATCATCTGTGCTGTCCATTTCTCTAATTTGAGGCAGAGTAGGTGCATTGGCAACCGTTAAATCAAACGGGTCTCGCAACAAAGATGTATTCGTCCCAGATTTAAGTGACGGTTCGCTATCATAGTAAATATTACTTGCCTTAGGGAATAGGTCCATTAGCTAATTTAGTCATTTACAGAAAATGATAATCACGTAGAATTTGTGTGACGTTCTCCCATTTCCATCTAATCATTTTGGTCAAAAATGCCTAAAACTATTTTTGTACAATGCCAGAATCTGATACAGCGAAAAAATATTTAAAATGCTTTTTCTTTCTTTTTCATACAAATGTCGATAAAATTTCCAAAGAAGTCGTTTTGTCCTTATAGTTAAATGATTCAACTTAAAATTTGGTATCTTTCCACGAGAGAAAAATTGTTTAAGTAAGGTCTCTTGGTTCTAATAATTCGGATTTTTTTTTTCAAATTTATTGAAATCCTTAAATTTTTGACTTTTTGTATCTTTACTATAAAGCAAAAAAGCATTAAAAATAGGATACATTTTTAAATACTTTATTTCAAAGACATTTCTTACATGAAACATAACACAGTTTATACTGAAATTAGAAATTTTATTTTTCCTTTACATTCTTTTAAAGGAATTTGAGAGCATATGAAGAAAAAATCCGAAAAAGCTAATAAACTAGAACCTGATTCCTAGAATCAAGTACGCAAAACTAAAATCTAAAAGATAAATGTTTTTAAGTGTATTCCAATTACCCAAAAACATACTCGGGCATGTTTTTAGTGTAGATGGAAAATGCCTAACAAGTTCAAGAGCCAGCGTTATTAAAATGTTAAAATGTAATGTACTACATTCACCACATTCGGGTTCACTTCTAGCTTAATTTTTTAATATTAGGGCGTTTCTGTCCGAAAATTCAATGATATGCTGGTCTATTCCGAAGTTAAATTGAAGTTTCTCTTTTTGGCAAATGATACTTCCTCTAGGACTATTTGGTGTCTGAGGCAATTCAGAGGATTGTCCGTTGTCTTGATTGCGTAAGTAAAGCAGATCTCACTATGAACTGTCGCGACGTCCGAATATGTCTCTTGTTGTAAGACATGGATGTTCTGATGTGATAGTGTGATAGCCACGAGATTTTCCTTGCCTGGTGCTTACACGGACCACCAGCCACTTACGTTTACAGTTTCAGTCAGAAACCCTAACGCTAAGATAAAACGCTGGAAATCATTTATAAACGATTCATATATATATATATATATATATATATATATATATATATATATATATATATATATATATATATATATATATATATATATATATATATAATATATATATATATATATATATATATATATATATATATATATATATATATATATATATATATATATATATATATATATATATATATATATATATATATATATATATATATATATATATATATATTCATTTCCACATAAAATCAAAACTGAATGCACATGTAGACGTTAAGGTATCTAAACTGCAATTTATGAAGAGGAGGAACAAGTCGTCATTCAAAATGTTCGTACCTGAGGAAATTTTTGACACAGTGGTCAATCCGTAATTTTGGCCTTACAGAGCTGTGGTGCATGAATTTGTTTTTAGAGATAGAGTTGCCCGTTTACCTGCACGTCCCGTTGAGCAATCAAAAAACTGAATAAAACCCTGTCTGATACGAACTTTACTATAGTTTATCAGAATGTTAGGGGACTTAATACTAATTAATGCAACCTATATACGGGTAGCTTTGGCTTTGATTATGATTTGATTATATTTACTGAAACCTGGCTTCAAAGTAATATCTTAAATACTGAAATCTTATGCGACAAGTACCAAAGTTACAGATGTGACCGCACGAATGATTTGAAGAAATCTGGTGGCGGCGTCCTAATTGCTGTTTCTTCGAAATTTGCTTCATCAAAAATTGATATTCCAAACGAACTTCAAATTGAATATTTAGGAGTGAAAATAAGGTGCGGCCATAATTCATTGTTTGTGACTTGATCCTATATTCCTCCTGGTGCTTGTAACGATGTTTATAATGCTCATTTGACTGATATCCAATCGGTCCTAGCTACTGCAAGATCCTCTGATTTGATTGTTTTGTCTGGTGATTTTAACATTCCATCTAAAATCTTACCAGCGAGAAATCTTGATGAATCAATAAATACATTTTATGAAACTTTGAATTCATTCATTGCCCAATCTGTTCCATTAATTCGAGTAACTTCTCACACTGGTCCTCCTTGGAATGACAATAATTACGTAGTTTATTGTCATTCCAAGAATGAATGAAGAATAGAAAGAATAAACTTTATAAAAAGTATAAAAAATCTGGATCTGCTACTGACTATGCAAACTACTCAATTGCTCGTTCAGAATACAACTTGTGGAATAAGCAATCCTATAACAATTATTTATCGAAAATTAAAAATGAACTGAAGCTTAATCCAAGGTCATTTTATAGATTTGTTAATTCTAAACGTCAATCAAATGTGTATCCAAGAACCCTTCACAGTGGTGCTGTTGAAGCGGATGATAATGAATCTATATGTATTTTTTTTTTTCAAAGTTCTTTGCAACAACTTACTGCTATAAGGATTTCAAGCAATCTGATGCGTACCCATATAAGATACAGGAATATTCGACATTCTCTACTCCATTTATTTCTCCAGATATTGTGCTGAGTTACATGGAAAAGATAAAATGTTCATATCGCCCGGGCCCTGATGGGATTCCCAGTAACACCTTCAAATATTGTGCTCATTCTCTTTTGACTGCTCTTTCATTTCTGTTTAATGAATCTTTGCGCACAGGATACTTTCCTACGTTGTGGAAGAATTCATTTATCATTCCGCTATTTAAAAATGGAAGCAAGTCAGATATTACGAATTATAGAGGCATTGCTAAATTAAGTGCTATTCCAAAACTGATGGAGAAAATTAGTTCTGATATTTTGAATCATCAAGTCTCCTCTCTTCTATCGCCTAAACAACATGGCTTCCGTAAATCTTGTTCGACCATAACAAATATCTTGGAATTGACTACAATGATTAATGAAGGCTTTAGAGATTGTTTACAGACTGATGTCATTTATACTGATTTTAGTAAGGCGTTTGACAAAGTAAACCATTCACTTTTACTATACAAACTGCATCGCATGGGCTTCAGTGAATTAATGGTATCCTGGTTTGAAAGTTATCTAAAGAATCGTACACAATTTGTAGTATTTGATAACATTATTTCGAAATCAATACATGTGCCTTCTGGTGTTCCACAAGGCAGTCATCTTGGCCCTCTATTGTTCTACTTATTTATAAATGACCTTCCATCAGCCATTAAATTTGGTTACACTCTCATGTATGCTGACGATGTTAAAATTATAAAGATTATTCGGAATAGTGATGACCAATCCTTACTCCAATCTGATCTGAATAGCATGTACAGAGATGGTGCTCATCAAATATGATGGAACTGAACATAAGGTTGCATATCTCTTTTTATAGATTAAATTATATCGACACGAATTATTACTTGAATGACACAGCGCGTGAAACTGTTGAATCCTTTAAAGATCTTGGAATACTTTTGGATCACAGGCTAGATTTTAGGTCTCACATTTCTATGACTGTAAATAAGGCCTATGGATCATTTGGATTTGTCAAGCGCTGGAGTAAGGAATTTTCTGACCCATTTGTTACAATGAACTTATATACTTCACTTGTGCGTCCTATCCTGGAATATGGATCCGTAATTTGGGACCCACAGTACCAAATTCATTGCAATCGTATTGAATCTGTTCAGAAACAATTTTTACTGTTTTGTTTACGTCGGAATAACTGGACACCTCAAACCTTGCCGTCTTACAAACTTATCAAATTACTTACACTGAAAAGTAGACGTACCATGCTGAATATCTGTTTTACGCTTGATGTAATTAACGGAAGATTTTAATCTGATTTCCTTATTAAAAGCATATCATTCAATGTACCGTTTAGACCTACCCGCAACTTTGAACTGCTCCACATTGAATACTTTCGAACGTACTTTGAAAACAACGATCCACTTCGCCGTCTTTGTAATGAATTCAATAAATTTGATCATTATCTTGATTTGTCAGAAGAGAAATACAATGTAAAGAAAAAGATAACATTATTATTAAATACTTGATATATTAACAAACCATATGTATATAATGTAATATATACTGTTAGTCTGTAAGGGTTTAATCCATAGATGAAAATAAAAAAACTCACCACAAAAGATACCAACAACACGCAAGGAATATTCCATTGCCTCTAGAATCAAAACAACCAACAACAGCATAAATGACGCAATAACAAACACAAACAATCATACGAGATATACACAAAATGACTCTAAAAATCCCTCACATGATGCAATGATTTCATTACTCTCTTCTCACTTCATTTTCCAGTAGCACGTTTATTGATTAGTTGGAATTCTATCTATAAGTTAAGGTAAAATATATACCAAATTTATGAGGAATCTGTAAAAAATGATATACACCCGTCAAGGATTATATTAACTACTTTTTATTCTACTTTATCTAAAATTTTCAATGTGAGGAAAAACACTCCAACTTATAATACAAAGGGAAATAATCTGTAGGTAGCCATCATACGAATCGGTAATGTCGTTAAGTTAATTTTTACTATAAACATTTTTTTCCATACAAAATTTTTTCTTAGTAAATTGCCCACATTTCGTAGTAAGATTTTTATATTGCCCATGTATTTTTATAATAGAATCAACGATGCATTAACTACTGTGTTGGAAATTTATTTAAGGAAAAATCCTTCCCATTTCGTAGTTAGTGAACTAAAAACATTTACAGAATTTTTATAAGTTTTCCTTTAGCTAAGTTAATTTTCGTCGTGGTTACGAAAAATGAACTATATTACAGTAAATTTGTTGAACTAGGTGGAAGTTAAAATGGTCCTTAAATTTACAAGACACTTTTTTTCTGTGTAGTTCAAAGATAAATATCTATCATCCTCTCCAAAGTCTTAAGTACGAATGAGGATAAGCTGATTAGTCGGAAATCCTTCGCCCTCGAGTGAGAGGTTTTTCCCGCTTTAGGTATGAAAACGTTTTTTGTTTCCCTCCACTTTCCTGGGATATATGATAAGTTGATACATCCTTTATATATCGCCGACAACCAGGGGATAATTTTGTCAGTCACTGCTTGTAACTCCGCCGGAGTAATTCCATCAGGTTTGGACCATTCAAATCCCTGAATGGTCCAAACCTATTCCTCCATCTTATTCTAGATTCCGATACAATGTCCTCGATAGGAAACGACCGCTGAGCCAATGTGGCACCGCCAGAACCTGGTTCAACCGTCTGATTTCCAGGAAAATGTGTGTCCAATAGTACCTCCAGCGTCTCCTCAATGGACGTTGTCCAATTGCCCTCCGATGTTTTAATGAAACCTGGTGCGAAGTTGGTGGATGCAAGAACCTTCCGTAGTCTGGAAGCCTCAGACGTATTCTCAATACTGCTGCAGTAATCATTCCAAGAGTTATGCTGAGCATTTCTCAGTTCTCGCTTGCATCCTCTCAGATTCTTCTTGTAAGCGTCCCAATCCTCAGGGGGCTCTAGTGGACTTTGCCTTGTTAAAGAGCTTCCTGCAGGATTTCCTCACATAACTTAATTTCGTAGACCACCAAGGTGGTCGATTTCCCCCCCTTGGCTTCCCTCTAAGGCATGCAGCTTTCAGTGAGATGTTGAAGGCCTTAGTAATCCGCTCCACTGCGTGTTCGATATCTTGCATATTTCTCATATTTGTCTGTTATTTCCGGTATCATCATATTGAACGATTCCCTATACCTATTCCAGTCAGCCTAACATTTGGCGGAAATATGGTCTTGGTGGTATGAACATTAAATTTGAAACTGATGTAGCGATGATCTGAGAAGCTGTGTCAACTTAAAAAAAATATTCATAAAATCTTATGTGTAGAAAATTTTATTTATGCATAGGTATGTATACAATATTTTTACAATATTAAATTGAGACGACGGGCTTTTTGGGCAGCAAATAAATCAATGACTTCTTCAGTCGGCACATTTGTTCGGCGATGAACCGACATTAATGCCAATCCATTGAGTCTACTCTCGCTAGTCGAATTTCTAAGATACGTCTTTAATCTCTTCATTGTTGAAAATGAAAGTTCGGATGAGTACGTAGTAACTGCAGGGATGGAATGCAGTACTATAGTACTTTTTCAATACTTTTTCACCCCGGTCAGTACCGTAGTACCCCCGCGAATGATTTAGTACCTTTTGTGTAGACATTTTTGAGTCGATATCAGATTTATGGTACAATATCTTTGACAAAATATTTTAATATTTTGAGAAAGTCTTTATCAATTTTGTCAAAATTTTATTTTCTTTAAAATTTAGTCTCTTGACAATAATTTTCCAGTGAAATTTTTGTAAAAAGTACCTTTCCGCTCAAAAAATACCTTTTTTGTACTTTCTTAAAAATTGTATTTTCCATCCCTGAGTAACTGGCAAATTGACCAAAATTTTTAAAAGAATATGCACGTTTGGAAATATCTCTTTATTGCACTCTCCAAGTGCTTCCATCGCTGAACTAGGCAGGTTCTTTTCGCAGGTTTTGCGCCATTTAATTAACACATGTGTGTTTGGCTATTTCGTTGTTGTTGCTATGGCTAAACAACGCGAGTCATGTTCACAAAAAAACAACAAACACAAATAAAAAGCAGAAAGACATTTTCCAAAAATGAAATTTGTGGTGCGAGAACAAAAACAATTTGTTTTTTCGGCCGTCGTTTGACGGACTTTTCAACTAATATTCTATGATTTGTGCAAGTTTTATAGGTTAGCGTTTTTCAAAATAAAACCTCCAGCTTTTCTTCAACATCTTCGATAAGATTTTTCTATGCAGCTAAAAATATATATTTATTTATTTATATAAAAATATTCATTCATTTCGGGGGGGGGGGGGGGGGGGGGTTTGATCCCCTTCATCCCCTCTCTGAATACGGCCTTGATGATGCGCATTCGCATCGCATCCCATAATGAGTTTCGTCTTTCTTTGTTGTTAGTATCTATCTCATTTAATATCATAATTTATTAAGGGGTTAAATTCTTTAATAAAAAAATCAATTTTACACTTGTCCGCGTTGGCATAGTCTATTAATTTTAATTTATAGTCTATTAATTGGAGGCACTGTGATGTCCTCTAATTGTGTGAAGTTTTACACACTCAAAAATTTAATATTTTCAGGTCCAACTTTTTGGACTTCTCTATTTTCAATTTTGCACTTGTCCGCGTTGGCAGATCAAGGCATAGTCTATTAACACTAGTTGGAGGCACCGTTGTGTCCTTTACTTGTGTGAAGTTTTACCTTGCACACTCGAAAATTTAATATTTGTGGCTTTCTTTATTTTCAAATTTTAACTTATCACTTGTTTACGTTAGCAAATCAAGGTCAATTATACCATCGAATGTGGAAAGCGATAGTAATGTAAAAAGGTTGTATTCGTGTCAAGTAGGTTAATATGAAACTTTTTTAACTGCATTGAAGCCGTGAATCGAATTAACAATAAAAGGATTATCTACGATTAGATGCCCTTGTATCTATTAATAATTTAATGTCTCTCCCTCTTATTCTCTATGAACGGCAGCAGGGAATTTTGCCTTTTTTTGTCGAGGCCATTCACTGGGCCTTGTCTTGGTAGTCATTCTGACTGTAAATGACATTGTCTAGTCAATGCTAATTTTACTAACTCCTGAACAAATTCTTTAAAATCATTATCTATTTCGTTCATGAGGAACATAAGGATCCACCCATGCAAAGATATAAAAAAATAATTTTGGAATTACCGAGTTAACCAACGTACAAGGTACAAGATTGAAGAGGAAGACAGGCAAATAGTAACGCGTTCAATAACATAATCAAAAGTGCAGGAGACTACGAACGTGTAGTAGCTAGATACAGAAATATGATTTTTGAAATTCTTTTGGACACTCAAGATTCAGAATAAATTATAACCGCGGGTTACCGTGACTGATATATATATATATATATATATATATATATATATATATATATATATATATATATATATATATATATATATATATATATATATATATATATATATATAGATACTTCGTTATTAAAGGATGCATACTTGAAATTACTGCTATTGTGTTGATCGCAACTGTATGTGCAAATTGATGAAGATATTGTTTTTTATTTTCACATTACAAAGGCTGCATACAACTCAATCCTAACATAATAAACAAAGCATTTTAATGACAACGTATCAAAAACAATTAAGGAGCAATTGACGTAGCACGTGTTCTCAACAATTGCTTGCATAACCGCAAATACAAATTAATTGTAAAAATCTTCTCGAGACTAGCATCTCTTTGATTCACTTATTGAATAGAGCCATGAACGGTAAAATAAGTGTAGCCAATACAATCAGAGCGGTAAATAACATATAAATTCATAATTAAAATGCAATTTAATAATTAAACTTTCCTTTTATCCACTCGAACCCATCGTTGTCAGTGACGGAATAAATGGAAACTTCGAATAAAAGTATTAAATGGCTGTTTGAGGATGGAGATATTGGGAAATACATTTAAGCCTTTTGGACTTCCCTGACGAATGCCATTTCCATTCAGTGTGCGTCATTACAGAAGTAGGTACAACTCCATCTGAGTTAAACGAGAAAATTAAGACAACACTCAAACTCAAAACAAGATGAACTCAACTAATATTACCCGAATTTTTATTTACTTTATATTTTATTTATTGTAATATGATTTAAAAAATCTGATTTGTTATTATTTTTTAATTAATTCAAAATAAAATGAATCAAAAATAATAAAACAAAATATTTTATTATCCACAAAGAGTTCACCATAAACTAATCAGTTAGGAACTAACTCATAGTATGCTCATATACTATCAGCCTAAAGCTAACTCACTCCGAGCTAACTTTTGGTTAGCTGAAGCTTATGCAGGGTTGAGTGAGGACTGACTCGTTCCAATGACAACACGTGTTAAAACTGAATAGGATTTTACATGGGAAATGAGTTAGGTTTTGAGTCACCTGTGACTCAGTTATGACATAGACCAAGGAAGGTATAGACATCTCAAGTGAATTCACAGCGCTGTAGTTTGTCTGCACACCGTAGATGGCTCTTTTTCGTCTGCAATTGAGTGATTCTTTAATTTGGCTTTAATTTGTTTTCTTTCCTTTGTTCTCTCGTTGAAACACCAAATATTGTGAAAGTTTATAAAATACTGTTCATCCACATCTTTTTTGTAATGCAAATTGACTGATTTGTACGGTAATTCTCGTTTTCCAAAAAGAAATTGAGTCACTTGACTGCGCAATTGAGTGGAATGACTGCGCACTGCAAATAAACAAAACCATGGTGAATTATCAAGGTATGTCTCTATATTTTCTTGGTCTATGGTTATGACTAACAATTTATTAACTTAAAGTCACCTCAATTTCCTACAGGGATTTGATAAGTTAATTTGATTTTGTGTTAGTAACAAAAAATTATTTTTTAATTTTGGTACGGAAACCAGTCATTTCGACCTGCTACATGTTTTTGCAGTTTTATGTACAAATGCTTTATATTATCATAGACCAAGAAAATATAGAGACATACCTTGACAATTCACCATGGGTTTGTTTATTTGCAGTGCGCAGTCATTCCACTCAATTGCGCATTCAAGTGACTCAATTTCTTTTTGGAAAACAAGAATAACCGTATAAATTAGTAAATTTGCATTACAAAAAAGGTGTGGATGAATAGTATTTTATAAACTTTCACAATATTTGGTGTTGCAACGAGAGAACAAAGAAAAGAAAACAAATTAAAGCCAAATTAAAAAATCACTCAATTGCAGACGAAAAAGAGCCATCTACGGTGTGCAGACAAACTACAGCGCTGTGAATTCATTTTCGTTGTCTATACCTTCCTTGGTCTATGATATTATTCACTTTAAAGAAATTACGTTCATTGGAAAATGACGTGTAAATAAAAATTTTTTACATCCCTTCTAAAATATGACAATGTGATATCCTATTTTAGGATATTTAATATTTTCGGTGTTCTCCCTATTTATTTTTATATTAAGTATTTGGTAGGAAACTATTATTGATTCATTGATTCATTGAGTTTTATTCTGTTCTGTGGGTCAATTATTCAAACGAAATTGAAAGAGACACAAGATGTACCGAAAAAGTTTTTTTTTTATTAGAGTTTTTTGAATTTCTTCGAAAATTTTAAACTTTTGCCACCAAAAAAATTCGTTTATTACAAAATTTTATTTTTTCATTAAAAAAAAGTATTTTTGAACCAACAACATCTCGTTTATATCAATCACTGTTCATTTCTGACTTTATGTCTTTAATAAGACACATTTTACAGTTTCATAGTAAAAATTTAATAAAGTAGTATGTAAATGTGAGTACTATGTTTGGTTTTTCACCAAAACACTAAATTAAAAGTACAAATATTTTATGAAGACGATTATATTTTGATCGAGTCTTACCAAATAATGGATGGAAAAGATCCAAGGAATTGATAGCAAATAATTTTATATTTCTAAATTAATTAATTAAAAAAAGTAACCGTGAAAACAAGCTGGTTTTCATCTTGAAAACTGAACATAGTACTAAGCTTAATGTTGAACACCTTTTCGGAATCTTACGAACATATCTGGAATATATGTCAAAAACAAAAAAATTTGTGTTTAGTACAAATTGCATGGTCCGCGGTTCGATTCTCCGTCCAGGCGAAAGGTAAAATTTAAAAATATATAAAATCGAATAATTTCTTCCACATTGTTTGTATTACAGAAAATGGTGCTCAGAACTAAACAAGCTCGTAGTGTTGAGTTAGTCTTTATGAAATTGTTTTTACATCCTGGAAAAGAATAAACGTTTATCACAAAAAGTATATACTTTTCTTCCAAATAAACTTCCTTACAGTGAAAAGCAAATGAGAAACGATCTTTGTCTGTCTAAAATTTCGTTTGGGAGGAAAGAATTATATTTTTGCGTGTGAGATGTGCTTACATCAGTTACCTAATGTATTGATTTTCAGAATATTCCCAATAGAAACTATACACATTTCTATGCGTTTGAACCAATTGCAAAAGCGCTTTTGCCATTCAGATTGAGGATTCACCATTTAATTCCATTTTTTGGGCGAGATAAATGTGTTGTTGTAAACAATAACATACAAGTAGTACTCGTATGTAAAGATGATCTGAGTTCGTATAACCTCAAAAATGGCAAGCTTTACGGTAGAGCTATTAGTTGACAGATTTGAACACTACGGTTGCCCAATCCCAAAATATAAAAGTCAACCCTCGTAATATACCCTTTTCTTCCATTTTGTTTATGTGAATGCCTTCTCTTATTTTTCACATGTTCGACGCCAAAACAGTAGTAAAAATGTTCTTTTTGGATCCGGAAGTGGATCAAAATGGCGCAGAAGCGATGAATTTAATATGGGCTTGTCATAGGACGGATGTCCACCATTTCAACAGCCGTTGCACTGAATTTACATCACTTCTTAAGGAGAGATGCGAATTCAGTGTTTTGGATGTGAATTAAGAAATTAACGCTTGTCTGGAACGTTTCACATCAAATATTTTCAAAAACTCGCAAGTTTTCTAGATTGGATTTAGCTTTTTTTGTCAAAATTTAAACAAATTATATCATTTTATTAATTCTTACTCTGTTTTTAACCCATTTGAAACCATAAAAGTTAAAATTACCCATTAAAAATATGAAAAAATCGAGTTATAAGAAATTGAATTAAACGAAATTCCTGTGTAGTTAAAATAAAGAACGTCTTTTGGAGGACATTTTCGGAAGTGCTTCTAAAGTTGTGCCTTTTGAGTAACTTCCAATTTTTTTGCTGGGTGGCGCAAGGGCGAATTTTAGGCCAACACATAATAAATACACGAACCTCTGTCCTAGGGTTTATTCGGCCGTGTAAGGTGATCTTTATATGGCAGTTCAATTTGGGTTTCTGTAACACAAACATCGCAGCATCAATATCATTGATCATTTTTCTCTACATTATATGCTTTGTTGCAATATTATGCAAATGACTTGAAATAAATTCGTGAAATCTATATAAAACTACACAAGTCATATTATAACAATTCAAAAAGCTTATTCTCTTTAAAATAAAATATTAACCGAATTAAACCTATTATTATAAACTTTAAAATTTCTTATTTTTTACTTATTACACGTACACGTATCGTATTTCCGTATGCCCAAAAAATGGGTCTGGAAGATGGATTTGTGTTTGTCCATGACTCCAAGCATTCGTCCCATAATGTTACAGAATACTTGCTATACAACACCAAAAAAATATTACCTCACCCTTCGCAGAGCTCGGTGTCCGGGAATCTAATTGAACACCTGTGGACATATATGGAAACAACGCTGAAGAACTTTAACATTTTTAGCAAATAATCTCTCAAAAACGTCCTTATGGATTTAAACCAATAATTTTTATTTATTTTTAGTGTACAAGTTTTTTTTTTTTTTTTTTTTTTTGTTACGCGGAATTAACGTTTTTTTGTTATTTATTTCCCTGAACAGAAATAAATCTGAATATTTTTTTTATTTTGTAACTCGGATCACAAGCTTTAAGTAAAGGTTTAATACATACACCCTCAAAAAAAATCGCCTCTTTAACATATGTTCCAAACATATTTTGCAGGAAGCACATATATTATTGGATACTGCCGAAACATTAATATGTTTGTTTTATGTGAACATATTATATGTTTGGAAACATTTTGAGCCCAAAAATGTTATATGCTTGGAAGAATTTTTCCCAAAGACGATTGTGCTCATTCCCTAACATACTCGTAGTTTTCAATTCCACGAAATATTTTAATTCTTGGCACCTTTTTCTGTAATACAAATAATGTTGAAGAAATTATTCACTTTTTTATTTTTTTAAATTTTACCTTTCGCCTGCACGGAGAATCGAACCGAGTACCATACAGTTTGTAAGCCAACACACTATCCACTGGGCTACGTAGCTGTTATGGTCACCAGCAGATAATTATCGTTATAAGTTACATTTATATAGCATAGTTTGCAGCGCCCACGAGCCCATGCAAACATAACATTATTTAACAGAAACATACATTTGTTTGCCACGTGGAGCAGTGGCTAGCATGTCTGCCTTGCATGCAAAGGGTCGTGGGTTCAATCCCTGCTCCGACCGAACACTTTTTTTTTGTTGTTTTTTTTTTTTTTTAATTTACACATTTATATTTATACTATATTAAATTTTTATAATAAAACTTCGAAATGTGGGTTATTAAAGATTTATAGTCATTAACAGTGCTTGATATAAACGAATTTGACTGATTTTTGGATAAAATATTATTTTTTATTGCAAAAATAACAATTTTGTAACAAAAAACTGTTTTTGGTACAAAACTTTAAAATTTGGAAGGAATTCAAAAACTTACAGAAGAAGAACGTGGAGTCGAGTATAAACATACATAAATAATTTTATAATATAAATATAAATTTATTTAGGCGTGAGCAGTTTTTTACTAGCATTTAACACCATCGGTCTAAAATGCCTTTTATTTTTTTTAATAATTCATTTTAAAGAAAATAAAATTTTCAAATTGTTTTAGCTGCAAAACTCGAACTTAATGCCCGCTTTTATATTTGAAGGTGTCCGTCAACTCCTCTTGGACTACTTATTAATAAAGAGGAACTAAACATTGTTTTTATACATTTTACTGTGTAATTTTTCACTATTTCCTCCTTATTTCATTTTACTGTCCCAACTCTAAAAAGAGTATAGTGCCCTTTCGTTATTTTTATGAAGACCCCTCATTTCTTTTAACGAACCAAGAAAAAAATTGTGCCCATAATGCCAAAATGATAAATAAAACACATGTCCACACATACATAAAATGCTGCTCTCAAGGCGAAAACACAGGCTTTTTTCAAATGTCTATTCTCTTGGTTCCGAATGTCCATTCTCTTTATTCAAATTAAATCATATTTAAACTTAAGCATACCAAATTTTTTGCCTTATAAAACAGTTTTCTGAAACAACATACAAGCGGTTTCACAGAAATTGTTCTCTTTTGATTCTTTCGCTGTGTTATGTTGATATCTTTTGTCAACTCTCCCGGTTTCCATCTCTATTTCTTTCTCTATACTCTCTCTGTCGCTTTGAATAAAATATCACAACATATGTATGTTTAGTCGAAATTTGTAAATTTATGCATGTTTGCATTCACACATATGATTTTTATGAAACATTCATGCCCCAAACATAATATATTCTAACATATTAACATAGATGTCCCAAACATTTAGTGTTAGTTTAGGAACATTACATGTTTGCACTTAAATATATTGTGTTTTAAAATTGTGCCCGAAACAAATTTTGTTTATATCGGAACATATGAAAAACATATATTTCTAAGAGTGTATATTTACTTCATATTTTTCACATTTTCACAATTTATTTCGAATTGATTTGGAGTACTACATTTTTTGCTGACTTTATGTAAAACCCCAACCAACTAGCTGTTTTAAATTTATTTGTACTGTAGTCTAGACAAAGGTCCAAACTATATCTGTCCAGACTAGGGAGGTTGTACTGTATTTGGATTACAGCCTATATTTTTAAATAACATCTAGAAATAAATCAAAACTAAATGGGTAGTTGGAATTTGGCGTCGTTTTCGAATGTCCTCTGTAGTGGACATCGGTAGTCAAAGAGTTAAAGTAAAGTAACAGTGAAAATGGCTATTTTAGCGGAAAATACGATGTTAATACCGGCCGCCTTTAGAATGAAACGTTTGTGTTATATTTGTGTCTTATTTTATCGTGCTTTCTGGGTAACATATACATTTTATAAAGATTTTTACGTGTTTTCCAATTACGCATTGTTGACAATACTAAACTGCCACTCAAAGGCCACTAACAATAAAATCAATGGAAAATAAACAATTTGTCCGTGTGTCAGTTCAGATGTCCATGACAATGCAAATGTGAATGCAAACATGCATACGCTATACATATGTGTAGGCATTTGTATATGTATGTCAAATTTATGGGTATTAATAGTAATGATCTTGAATTTGTATGGGATCAAATTTCGCTATGGTAGACATAAATGAACTCAGGTACTTACTGCTCGATGCATCGGTCAACATTTGCTGTTGCTTTGAAGCCGAGAATGGCAAATATCACTACACTGGCATAAATGGCTGTGATAGCATTACAGACGGAGACGAGTAGGACATCTCGGACGCAATTGTTTTTGGGGGTATTGTAACTGCCAAAGGCAATCAGTGATCCAAAAGCAAGACCAAACGAATAGAAGACCTGGGTTGCGGCATCCAACCACACTGTAGGATCGCCTAGCTTTTCTACTTTTGGTGTATACATGTGCATTAAGCCCGCGCTAGCTCCAGGTAATGTTATACCGCGAATAAAGAATATTGTCAGGACAATGTAGGGAAAGAGTGAAGTAAAATAGACCACTTTACCGGAACTCTGTATACCCTTCATCACAATGAAGAACACTATTGTCCACGATAATAGCAGACACAGGACAATCCACCATTTAAGACCGCCTGGCTCTTCCATGGACGGTGCTGCATCTAAAGTTGTGCGATACCAAAAATACGCTGTTTCCGAGGACAGGGCACATTCCTCCAGCACAGCTCCCGTCTCATTGGTGGGACACGATGCCCACGGGAGAGGATACTAAAAATTGAGAAAACTTTAGTATAGGGTATACTACTGCAATAGCCGTGTACTTACCCGGAAGCTATTGAATAAGTAGAAGAACACCCATGTTATGATGACATTGTAGTACAGCGCCACAAACAATGTTACTATACACGATGAAATACCAATGCCGCCCAACCATGGATGGATGGTGTTCCAAACTCCCAAAGCACCTAGACGCATACGTTGTCCCATACCCAGTTCAATAAGAAAGAGCGGTATACCCTCTAATATCAACATCACCATGAATGGTATTAGAAATGCACCTACAAGTAGAAAAAATAAATACAAATTTACTCAATAAATATGAAAAAAGGTTCCAAAGATTTCGTCTTTACACCAATGATTTTGGTATTCATCAATTAAATTAACATTTAATTGATTCAACAAATTTTTTAATCAAAACATAAATCAATCAAAAAAATAATATATGTAACAGGTTGGCTGAGAAGTCCCCGGTCTAACAAAGAAAAACACATTATTTTGGCAAAATTCGTTTTTGTTATTCAACATAGTTCCCCTCAAGAGCGATACAACGATTATAACGACCTTCCAATTTTTTGATACCATTTTGGTAGTACTCTTTCGGTTTTGCCTCAAAATAGGCCTCAGTTTCGGCGATCACCTCTTCATTGCAGCCAAATTTTTTCCCTGCGAGCATCCTTTTGAGGTCTGAGAACAAGAAAAAGTCGCTGGGGGCCACATTTGGAGAATACGGTGGGTGGGGAAGCAATTCGAAGCCCAATTCATGAATTTTTGCCATCGTTCTCAATGACTTGTGGCACGGTGCGTTGTCTTGGTGGAACAACACTTATTTCTTCTTCATAAATCGCCGTTTTGCCGCGATTTCGACCTCCAAACGCTCCAATTACGCCATATAATACGCCATGCGCATCCCAAAAAACAGAGGCCATTACTTTGCCAGCGGATTTTTGAGTCTTTCCACGCTTCGGAGACGGTTCACCGGTCGCTGTCCACTCAGCCGACTGTCGATTGGACTCAGGAGTGTAGTGATGGAGCCATGTTTCATCCATTTTCACATATCGACGGAAAAACTCGGGTATGTTACGAGCTAACAGCTGCAAACACCGCTCAGAATCATCAACACTTTGTTGTTTTTGGTCAAATGTGAGCTCGCGCGGCACCCATTTTGCACAGAGCTTCCGCATATCCAAATATTGATGAATGATATGACCAACACGTTCCTTTGACATCTTTAAGGCCTCTGCTATCTCGATCAACTTCGTTTTACGGTCATTCAAAACCATTTTGTGGATTTTTTGATGTTTTCGTCGGTAACCACCTCTATCGGGCGTCCACCGTCCTCCGTGCTCATTTCACCACGCTTGAATTTTGCATACCAATCAATTATTGTTTATTTCCCTGGGGCAGAGTCCGGAAATACATTATCAAGCAAAGTTTTTTTCTTCCACCGTATTTTTTCCCTTCAGAAAACAGTATTTTATCAAAAGACGAAATTCCTTTTTTCCACTTTTTTCACAATAACAAAAGTTGTTTCACAAAAGACGCTCTATCTCACAAACTAATTGACTTACAAACGTCAAATTTTGACACGAATCATTTGAAGGTTGGTACTATATAAAAATAATATGCATTTGATACTAGCGACGCCATCTATGTGTCAGACCGGGGACTTATCATCCAACCTGTTATCATTTCTGTGATTGAAGACATTTCAACTAAAAATTAATTGGATCAATTAAATTTGTGATTGAATCCATAAAGGCATTATTTTGAATGACATTTAAATTTGAGTTTTGGTTCCAGGAAACAAATTTGTTCATTCGTCTTTTTTCTGCTTTTTCTTAATGTGTTATTAAGTCCTTTATAAGTTTGTTAACGTTAACTTACCTTTCCAAATTCTGACTCGACTTCAAGTAGAAATTATACTATGTTTTAAGTTAAAACAGACTTTGAAATGAGACATTTCTTATTTCTGAATGCTTTTAGCGTTGGAGTCAAGATACAAAATTTTAAAGACAATTTCGTTCATTTTAAAGAATTTTCAGATTTATTGAATCAATTAACTATAAGGGCAATTGAAAAGTTTTTCTACTTTTGAACAAAGAAAAAGCCTTTATATCTTTATACCTTCTATGCTAAGCAAAGTTTGCAGTCTAATTTTAAGGATTCGAAATTTTTGCCCTCACGCCAATATTGCTGCACGAAACTGGATCGGGGTTATTTTGGCCCATACCCAGCGAAGCACCGTTTTGAAATGATCGACACTTCGGTATTTGTTAGTGCCAACTTTACTCTTCAAAATGCCCCGGGCACCATGTTTGTCTGCCCAGAGCTTCAATACTGTTACGAATTTGATATTTCTAAATTTAAGTTTATTTAAATTAGTTTCCGTTAATTTAAATTTCAAATTGTAACGATAAAATTACGTCATAACTTGTTAGAGTCATTTCTTTATTATCTAGTACTTTCCTAGACATTTTTTTGTGTTCTTAGTTTTCCAATCGTTCATTGTAAAAGTAACACCTTTTGTTTTACTGTTATAATTATCGGTAATATGACCATAATCCCTTATGCCTGCACGACATCTACCAGATGGTAGAATGCACTGGCCAAGATGAGAATAAGCCTGTACAATAACGCCCTATAGAAAGTTCTAGATAGCCGAGACAATGAACATAAGTCGATAAATATGTGCGATGTCGCCCGTGCGACATCTACCAGGTAGTAGCCTAATGTCGAAGGTTGTATGCCAATTAGCGAGAACATTCGAAATCGTCATATCTCGGTATATAAACCCCTAGCGGAGAGAGCAGCTAAAGTTTAATACAGTTTATACAGTACACATCGTAGAGCAAATAAGTGAAACCAATCAGTTAAACAAATAAATTGTAGATTTTCGTTATTTGAAAAGAACTGTGTTTTAATTATCGGATAATTAAATACGCCTCAATATAAAAACGTAACAATTGGTGTCGGAAGTGAAATAACGAAAAAAAAATTTACACTGAAGTTTAATCAGCTTCGAGTGGAATACTTGAAGGAATTGAGCAAAATGGAGCAGCCGACTACAGCAAACAAGGCTCAATTACAAAAGCGACTACTAGAAGAGTTCGAGCGGCGCAGTATTGATATCGAAACACATGAGTTCGATTATAAGGAAGATCTTGACGAATCAGTAGTAGCCAGTGCCTTGGAAACTCCATCTGTAGCTTCTAATGTTGTTGATTACACATCGATGGTCAATATTTTGAGCAAAATGATGGAAGAAAATTCTCTAAAAATGCAAGAGAATTCTAGAAAAATGATGGAAGAAAATTCTCTAAAAATGCAAGAGAATTCTAGAAAAATTATGGAAGCTAATTCTAGACAATTGGAAGAAAACTTCGACGAAAATTCAAAAAAGATGGACGAATATTCTAGAATTCTAAATGAGAATATTCAACAAATTGCTGAAGGCATGGAAAAACGTGTGGACCATATCGAAAGCCAAATTGGGGAGCTGGATAAGAATATTATTTCTGTGGATGAGAAAATTATTGTTCATGATGAGAAGTTTCTACACATTGAAAGAAAAATGTCAGAGCTGGAAATTAAAGGTGAACCAGTGCGCGTTATCGAGGGCTCGAAAACCAAACCTCCTGTTTTCGATGGCTCAACTTCATTTGATGTCTTCAAATTCCAATTCGAAATGGTTGCTTGTAGAAATTTATGGAACGACAATGACAAAGCAATTAAACTTCTATTGGCATTAAAGGGCAATGCCGCTGATGTGATACAAAGCATTCCCGCGGCACTTCAACGTAAGTACGGCGGAGAACATAAGCAAGACATCTTCAGAATGGAATTAAGAGGAAGAGACCAGAAGTCAAATGAGACTCTACAAGACTTTTCAACAGAGGTGGAACGGTTGGTGCTTTTGACATATCAAGGGGAAAGTCGTCCACTTGTGAACCGCATCAAGAGGGAGACCTTTGTGAATGGAATTAGAGACCCTGATATAAAATGTGCAACATATGCGTCACAAAAGGCTACATTCGCAGAAACAGTAACATTTGCACTTGCACAAGAAACTGCGAGATTGTTGGCACGACCTCAAATTCACAAGGTACGCAGAGTGGAGACCGAGCAAGATGAATCAAATTCCGCGATTGACTCAGTGAAAGAAGCAGTTAAGCAGGTAATGCAAGAAATGAATCAGGAGACAACTAAATCCAGAATAAAGTGCTATAACTGTGATAAGCCCGGACATGTTGCTCGTGAATGTAAAGCACGTCGTAAGCCATAAAGATCGAAATCGCCTTCACCACCAAACAATAGCCATATGTGGGTGAACCCACAGTCCATTGCAAACAAACAGGAACAGTCATTTCATCATCTAAAAGAACTTTTATGTTCAACTCCTGTTCTGGCGTATCCTATTTGTTTTGGATACAGATGCTAGTGCGTACGGATTTGGTGATGTACTATCTCAACAGATTGACGGTAAAGGAAAGGTCATCGGATATTTTAGCCGAACGTTATCCAAGCCCGAGAAGAATTATTGCGTAACAAGAAGAGAGCTGCTTGCTGTCATAGAAAGCGTAAAGCATTACCACAAATACTTGTATGGACAGAATTTCTTGCTAAGAACTGACCATTCAGCTCTACGATGGTTGCTTCAATTCAAGAATCCGGAAGCTCAGCTGGCACGAAGGATAGAAAGACTCCAAAGCTATGATTTCAGTATTGAGCATAGAAAAGGTGGCAAACACGGCAACGCGGACGCCTTGTAATGTCGAGTGCAAACACTGCTCGAAAGCTGAACAGAAGGAAGAAATCGTGGATATCAGGCTGTTGCACGTCGAATCTGGAGCGGACTGGCCAGCAGAGCAGCGTAAAGATCTCATTTTGAGCAAAATTATTTCGGCGAAGGAAGAAGATAAGAAACCCAGTAAGAGAGACATCGCAGCCGAAAGCCCACTTATGAAATCATACTGGGCTCAATGGGACAGTCTATGTCTGGTCAATGGAACCCTTCAACGTAAATGGGAAAGCGAAGATGGAAAGAGCAGCCGAAATTTAATAATCGTACCGGATTCTAAAATAAGAGATGTTTTGACGGAAATCCACAATGGACCTAGTGGAGGTCACTTGGGAATAACCAAAACAGCCGAGAAAGTGAAGCAACGATTCTACTGGGTTGGATGCCAGAAATCAATTGCTGAATGGGTGACAAATTGCGAGAAGTGCATAAAGGCGAAAGGGCCAAGACGAAAAAGTAGTGGTCTTGTGCAAGAGTATAGGTCAGGAGCGCCATTTGAAAGAATAGCAAAGGACGTTGCAGGGCCATTCCCAGTAAGTGATTCTGAAAACCGATATGTCCTTGTGGTCATGGATTACTTCCGCAAGTAGCCAGAAGTTTATGCCATTCCAAACCAAGAGGCGAAGACGATTGTAGACGTAGTCGACAAGAACTGGATATGTCGCTACGGTGTGCCGTCCGAGATACACTCAGACCTCACTCAGGAAGAAATTTTGAATCGGCCATATTCCAAGAGATGTGTGACTCTCTTGGTATCAAGAAAACAAGGACTACGCCATTGCATCCGCAGTCTGATGGCATGGTAGAAAGGTTCAATCGCACTCTGGAAGAACATCTTCGAAAGGTGGTGGATAACGGCCAACGAGACTGGGACGATCATATACCAAAGTTTTTGCTGTCGTATAGATCAGCCATACATGATTCTACGTCACGTACACCGGCCAAGGTCCTATTCGGAACGGAATTGAAGTTGCCCGGAGATTTGATATTCGGCGCTACACCCATTGAGCTCGCCATGGAAGAAACCAGTAACGACATACCAAACACATTTGGTAAAGTTCACGAATCAGTGCGAAACAAAATAAAAATGGTCAGCAACAGGATGAAGGCGAGATATGATCGTGCAGCGAACACTGAGGGCTTTAAAGAAGGACAACTGGTTCTGCTATTCAAACCTCAACGAAAGAAAGCATTATGTCCTAAACTACAAACGCAGTGGGAAGGCCCATATAAAGTCATCAAGAAGATCAATGATGTTGTATACCGCATTCAAAAGGACGACACCCCAAGGTCAAAGATGAAAGTTGTTCACCTGGAACGTTTGGCTCCTTACGGAATGGGTTCTGTGCCTATTCGGGACGAACAGGCTTAAGCGGGAGGCAGTGTTACGAATATGATATTTCTAGATTTAAGTTTATTTAAATTAGTTTCCGTTAATTTAAATTTCAAATTGTAACGATAAAATTACGTCATAACTTGTTAGAGTCATTTCTTTATTTTCTAGTACTTTCCTAGACATCTTTTGTGTTCTTAGTTTTCCAATCGTTCATTGTAAAAGTAACACCTTTTGTTTTACTGTTTAAATATCGGTAATATGACCATAATCCCTTATGCCTGCACGACATCTACCAGATGGTAGAATGCAGTAGCCAAGATGAAAATAAGCCTAAAAGTATCGCCGAGACAATGAACATAAGTCGATAAATATGTGCGTTGTCGCCCGTGCGACATCTACCAGGTAGTAGCTTAATCTCGAAGGTTGTAGGCCAAATAGCGAGAACATTCGAAATCGTCATATCTCGGTATATAAACCCCTAGCGGAGAGAGCAGTCAAGTCAGTCGTAAGCTAAAGTTTATACAGTACACATCGTAGATCAAATAAGTGAAACCAATCAGTTAAAAACGTAACAATACTATATATGAGATTTTCTGCCTACCAAACCTAATACAACTTAATCTAACCTTGATTTCATATTATTTTAAACAAGTATATACGGACTTATGTTCGGCCGGGCCGACTCTTAAATGCCCACCACCATTAATCAAATAATAAAATTGTTTCGTTTGAAAACTTCGTCAGGGTACTTGAAGTAATATCGGGAGATCGGTCTATATGCGGTGTATATCAAAATATGGATCGATTCTCCCCACATTCGCCTTACTTATTTGCGGAACCAAAATACCTATAGATTTTTAATTTTAGGCAAATCTGAAAAAATTGGGACGTCTAGATGCTCAAGAGGTCAAACTGGGGAATTGGGAAATACCAAACTATGGACCGATACATACCATCTTCGGCACACTTATGTGTGGACCTAACATACCTCTAGATTTCCAATTGCAGGCAAATCGCATACCAATTGCCGTTTCCAGAAGCCCAAGAATCAAATCAGGAGATCGTACTATATGGGAGCTATACCGAAACATGGACTGATACACACCATCTTCGGCACATTTCTTTCTGAACCCAAAATACCCCTAGATTTTGCAAAATCGGCTAAAACTTGCGGTGACTAGAAGACCAAGAAATCAAACCGGGACCGATTCACACCCTACACAAGATGTGCAAATAGCATTGTTATTTATACTTAACATACTGCACAGAGCTCAATGTGTATGAAGAAAAGCCAAGACTAACGAGTCACAAAACTGACTGGGAATATTTTAGGACTTTAGTCCAAAATGGAATAAATTGTTTTTCGCAAATAGAAACTTCTGACGATCTTGAAAAGGAAGTCTTAGAATTAACAAACCTAATTCAGAATTCTGGATGTAACAGCACTCCTATTGTAAAAAACCCGTCACTAGGCCACACCTACCCATCGTATATAACAAATCTCATTAAAGAAAAGAGAAAACAAAGAAAAAAATGGCAAACAAATAGATCGCCGCACGAAAAAAAGAAAATGAATCAGTTAGCACAAAAGTTACGTAAAGAAATCAAAAAGTACAATAATAACAAATTCAATAAATTCATATCAGAGCTTGGGCATGACCGTAAAACTGACTATTCTTTGTGGAAAGCAACGAATAAATTAAAACAGCCAAAGAAATTAAATCAACCACTAAGAACGCAACAAAATACATGGGCAAAAACTGACTACGATAAAGCCAATGTCTTTGCCGAACATTTAGAAACAATTTTCTCCAAAATTTCTAACCCAATGACTGACATTACCGGAAACATTGAGGAAGAAATTATAGAAAAGTTACGATGAAAGAAGTTCTTCAAGAAATAAAAAATTTAAGCTGCAAAAAAACGCCTGGTTTTAACCTAATTAATGGAGAGATCCTTAAGCAATTACCAATTAAAGCGGTAGAAAACTGAAAATATTCAAATATTCAAAATATTCAATTCTTGCATTCGCATTCAATACGTTCCAACTCTCTGGAAGGTTGCAGAAGTTGTAATGATTCCAAAGCCTGGGAAGGATTCTAGTCAAGCTAGCTCTTACAGACCTATATCTTTACTGCCATCAATTGGAAAACTATTTGAAAAAAATTTATGTAAACGACTCAATTCATATTTGGAGCGTGAAAAAATCATTCCTAATCATCAATTCGGCTTCCGAAAAGGACACTCTACAATAGAGCAAATTCACAGAATAACTCATGACATTGAAGAAACTTTTGAGAAAAGGGAGGTATGTTCAGCAGTCTTTTTGGACATATCACAAACATTTGATGGAGTAGTACACTCGTCATTAATACACAAATTGAAAAACATTTTACCCAGCAATTTCTGTCTTTGGCTGGAATCGTATCTAAAAGACCAATTTTATCGTGTCAAGCAAGGTTTGGAGTACTCCAACCTTTACCATATTCAATCCGGTGTACCGCAAGGTAGCATATTGGGTCCTATGCTCTATCTCCTATATACATATGACCTTCAGCCTCAGGAAGATTGCATAATAGGCACTTTTGCTGACGACACAGTGATAATGGCAAAAACGAGAAAATATTGAAGAATCAACAACCAAACTACAAACTGCTCTAAACGATATTGATAAATGGATGGACAAATGGGGTCTAAAATTAAACAGTTCAAAATCTGTGCATGTTAACTTTACACAGAAAAAGATACAACCTAAACCTATATATATTAAAGATCAAGAAGTACCTAGAGCTGATTCAACGAAATATCTTGGTATGACACTTGATGAAAAGCTGAAATGGAACGAGCACATAAAGAGTAAGAAAGATGCATTGGAAATAAAATACCGTGAGTTGAAATTGTTAATTGGGAGAAAATCTAATTTGTCAATTGCAAATAAACTAATGGTGTACAAACAAGTATTGAAGCCTATGTGGACATACGGTCTACAACTATGGGGTTGTGCTAAAAATCAAGACATAGATATGATTCAAAAATTTCAAAACAGAGTGTTGAGAGAAATAGTGGACGCTCCGTGGTATATAAGGAACAACTATCTGCATAGGGATCTGAATATAAAAACAGTGAGAGAAGAAATCTATCATCAAGCAGAATGGCATGAAATGAGACTGTTAAGTCACAAAAATGAAGAGATACCACATATATTACAACACATATCTAACCGAAGACTTCAGAGATATAAACCACTTGATTTGAAATTTCGATTCAAAAAACAAGGCACAATATGATACTTTAACTCTCTAAATTTTCATTTCAATATTAAAAAACTACTAGTTAGTCCCTTTGTAAATAGACTAGTTGTAGTATTATAACTTAAACAATCTATTTTTAATATTTAAGAATAAAAAAAAATAAAAAAATTATACACTCAAA
Organism: Haematobia irritans; assembly: GCF_050003625.1. Classification (NCBI taxonomy): domain Eukaryota; kingdom Metazoa; phylum Arthropoda; class Insecta; order Diptera; family Muscidae; genus Haematobia; species Haematobia irritans. Next base: position 65,672,176 of record NC_134401.1, on the reverse strand, counting down.
GAAATGTAGAAATGTGTGGGAAATACGAATTTTGTAAATCTTTGCAATATTTAATTTGTTCACCTCTTTTAGTTAAGTTTGTTAACGTATACAAAAAATTATTGATGTAAAGAAAACTTTCTCATATTGGAGAAATTTTTTCTAAGGCATAATAATTGTAGTTTACCCTAAAGAAAAAATAAATTTGACAAACATTCTTTTCCTCTGTTGGTTAAGCTACTCTTGTAGTTTAGTCAATGTATGGTTTTAAGCTGAAATAAAAAAAAAACAACAACAATGCTTAAAGAACAAAACCAACAATAACAAAACAAAACAAATGGAAAAAGAAGAGGAGGCACGCTCGAAATAAACCCAGCCATGTGAATTCAAATCGATGATTTGACAGTGGCATAGGAAAAGAGATATGTTTGTTTCGAGTTTATTTCGGCATAAGCCGGCTATCAAAGTAAAACCTTTTTTCGGAGGGTTCAAGTGTGGTTTTTGTTGGGTTTAATAAACTGCCTGAATTTATTCTGATAATTGGTTGATAGTTTTGCTGCAAGTAGAGGATGCTGATGAGGAATGTGGTAATTCCGAAACGTGCGTCCATCCAACCATCTTGCAGTCTATAGGGCTTTGCCCAAATAAATTTGACAAACATTCTTTTCCTCTGTTGGTTAAGCTACTCTTGTAGTTTAGTCAATGTATGGTTTTAAGCTGAAATAAAAAAACAACAACAATGAAAAAATTAATCAGTAAAAAAAAAGAATAAATTAGATGTATTTGGCACATTTTATTATAACTTGAAAGGGAAATTATGTATCAATTCAAAAATTAGCTTTCTTGCAATGTTAATATTTCTATGAAATATTAAGGAAAAATATATATGAACAAATTATTATTTGTACCCGATACAGCTAACTTAATACCAGCCTTAAGGCTAAAACATGAAATACGCATATAAATTCCGCGTGTTTAATATTTTTAACAGATTTTCTAGTCTATATGTTACGAATTTTTGAACATAAAAAAGTTTTATTTCTGATTCAATCACAAAAATTATAGTATAAATCACAGTTTTAATTGGGCAAAAAGTACTTGATTAAAAAGTTAATTGATTTCATGAGCAAAATATTTTTTTTAATTAAAAACTTTACCATTTTCAATTACTTTGATAACTGACTTTGTGTTTTTAGTTTGATTAAACGATTGATTGTTTGAAACAAAATTTTAATTAAAAATTTAAACAAAATTTCCATCACCTTTTTTAACTGAATAAGTCTTCCGAGTTTGATTAAAAAGTTAAATGTATCAATTAATGTTTTAATTATTTTTTTTTTAATTTCAATCATTGACTTAATTAACTTAATGCTTTTATCTAGATTAAAAAGTTGATTGTATCAATTAATTTATTAATTGAACAATTTTTCAACTTCAATCAACTTTTTAATTGGAAATATTTTGGTGATACTTGTTTGTGCTTTTCATTCAGTGTATATAATAAAAATATTTAAAAGCTATTTTCAGAAATACGTGCCGTTTTATAAAGGATTGTGAACAAATGAAATATATTGTAATTGCCGTAGATCTTTGTCTCAAGGCTTCTTGATTGTTGCTAATAAGATACAATTACTACTATGTGTATGCAACTGCCTTTTCTTGGACTACTTTTTTTAGATCGCTCTTAACAATTACAACATCTTTACGAGTATTTCCATCTGCACCTGCACAAGGCATGAATCACTAATCCTTCCGCCACGCAAATAGGACCGTTTGATTTGAACTACATGCATACCATCATTGCACCTTAAGTTTTATAATGGTAGAAGAAAGGTACTGCCATCAAGATTCTCAAGCATCATATTAGTCTCTCCGACTGACCTATGAATCACAATGTTGGTATAGGTAATGCCTGTATTGCCATGCCACTATCAAACTTGATGAAAACGTTTTAAACAATGATGGCTAAAGCAAATTATGATGTAAATTCTATAAGCTTACATTTAGTACTTAGTTACACTATAGATGAAGAGGTCAATTACCCATAACTGTGGTCAGTGTTGAACATCCAATAAAATTATATTATAAAAATAAGCCTTCAAGCACTCATTCGGCTGGTGAATTAGTCTCAATTAACGCCTATTTGAGCAGAGGTTTTCAAACTAATGAATGAAAGCAGAAACAAATCAAGAGTGTCAATTCCATCGGTGTTCTTTTGGAATAAACTGGTAAAAGATCAACCATTTGAGGTATGCATATTAGTAGTTATGTTCTGCACCCTCAAAAAAATCCCTTCTGTATTATATACCCCAAACACATGCTGCTTCAAGCATATATATTTTCAGGATTGGTCCAAACAAAAAATTGTTTGTATCGTTCAAACATATAATGTTTCACCTTAGGCATATATATCTAAGGTGAAAAAGTGTATACAGTGGTAGAAACGATTATTAATGAAATTTTCTTTGGCGCCAGCCAATTGGTTAATTCATAAACGAATATAAAAAATGCGCCAAAGGATTTAATCAACAAAATCTCTTGAAAATGAATAAATAATGAATGTACATACACAGACGAAAAAGACTGTTTTTCATAAGTTTGGGTGTAAAAATTATATGTTTGAAACTCAATTTTTAAACACAATATTTTTAAGTGCAAGCATATAATGTTTATAAACTAGCATAATATGTTTGGGACATATATGTTAATATGTTAGAACATATTATGTTTGGGACATAAAATGTTTGTAAATATAATATGCTTGGATGCAAACATATATTAATTTAGAAATAGACTCTAAACATATATGTGTTTAGAAAGAGAGACATAAAGTGTATGCTGGAAGTAAAATAATGAAAGTAACCAATTGGCGCCTTAAAAATATATATACACAACGAAAATTGTGTGTGAATATAAACAAGTATAAATTTACAAATTTGGAGTAAACATATATATATATATATATATATATATATATATATATATATATATATATATATATATATATATATATATATATATATATATATATATATATATATATATATATATATATATATATATATATATATATATATATATATATATATATATATATATATATATATATATATATATATATATATATATATATATATATATATATATATATATATATATATATATATATATATATATGTTGTGATATAAGACTTCGCCAAAAATTGTATATGCTTAAGTAAAAATATTAAAATGAGTATTCGGAGAGAAAATTCATTCGGAACCAAGAGAAAAGACATTAAAAAAAAAAACATGAGTTTTGTTTATCATTTTCGCATTACGGGCACTTTTTTTTTTTGTTTCGTCAAAACAAATCGGAACGTACACTGAAAAAACAGTGAACCCACCAGGAAGAAAACTTTCGGTTAATTTTGAATATTTGTAGAAAATTTTAACTAAACAGTATTACAACCAGGGATCCGGAGCGGAGCGGAGCAAGCCCTTTTTTTTGCCGGAGCGGGAGCGGAGCGGGAGCGGCATTTCTAAAATCCGGAGCGGAGCGGTTTCCAAATGAAAAACCGCTCCGCTCCGAATAAAATATTACTTGAATGAAATGTGTAACTTTGAAATTACACTGTGTAGGTAATTTCAAATTTAGCTAGTACTTAGCGTAGTGTGAGTAAACGTTTAAAATGTACGATAGGTATTTTTGTACGTACGTACATTGGGGAAAACACAACGTGTTTTTTTAGTAATTGTTTTCAAAAACGGCAAATGTCAAAATATATATCTAGTATGTGTTGTAAAAGTAACAACAGTACTTTCGATCAATTTCATCCCGTATTAAAGGGTGATACGGTCAAAATTTGGTCAATATAAACTTGACGTATTTCTTTCAATTTTGCATTTAAAAAACCTGAACACCCCTCATTTTGAAGGTGTGTGTGTGTAGAATGTTGCTCCTATTTTGATTTTGGAATTCACTCTTCAGTTGTCAAAATGCCGTCCAAGCAAGAAGAGCAGCGTACCAAAATTTTGCTCGCGCATCGCGAAAATCCGAGCTACTCGCACGCAAAGCTGGCAAAATCGCTAAAAGTTGCCAAATCAACCGTTACAAATGTAACTAAAGTGTTTGGGTAACGTTTGTCGACAGCCAGGAAGTCTGGATCGGAGGGAAATCGAAAACCGGAAGCCGCTGAGACGACAAAGAGAGTTGCCGGTAGTTTCAAGCGAAACCCTAACCTCTCTCTCCGAGATGCCGCAAATAAGCTGGGTGTATCGTCTACAACCGTGCATCGAGCCAAAAAACGAGCCGGACTATCGACTTACAAGAAGGTAGTGACTCCAAATCGCGATGATAAACAAAATACGACGGCCAAAGCGCGATCCCGGAGGCTGTACACGACGATGCTGACGAAGTTTGAATGCGTGGTAATGGACGACGAAACCTACGTCAAAGCCGACTACAAGCAGCTTCCGGGACAGGAGTTTTATACGGCAAAAGGAAGGGGAAAGGTAGCAGATATTTTCAAGCACATAAAACTATCAAAGTTCGCAAAGAAATATCTGGTTTGGCAAGCCATCTGTACCTGTGGCTTGAAAAGCAGCATTTTCATAGCTTCCGGGACTGTCAACCAAGAAACTTACGTGAAAGAGTGTTTGAATAAACGTCTGCTGCCTTTCCTGAAGAAACACGGTTGTTCCGTACTGTTTTGGCCGGATTTGGCATCTTGCCATTACGGTAAAAAGGCCATGGAGTGGTACGCCGCCAACAACGTGCAGGTGGTTCCCAAGGACAAGAACCCTTCCAACACGCCAGAGCTCCGCCCAATTGAGAAATACTGGGCTATTGTCAAGCGGAACCTAAAGAAGACCAAAAAAACTGCTAAGGACGAGCAGCAGTTCAAGGCAAACTGGCTTTCTGCGGCGAAGAAGGTGGACAAGGTGGCTGTACAAAATCTGATGGCAGGTGTCAAGCGTGAGGCCCGGCAATTCGGATTTGGAAAAGCGAAAGCCTAACTGAATATTGTTCCTGAATTTTATACTAATTGAACTTGAAAAAGAAATTTAATTTGATTTTTTAAATAAATGATTTCACCGATTTACACGCGTTTTCCCTTGACCAAATTTTGACCGTATCAACCTTTACTACAAAGATGTTTGTAATGAACGTCAAATAAATGCAATTAAACGATCTTATTTATATTTAATTTTTTAGTTTTCTACACTGAAAAAAATATTGTCGTGAAGTCAAAGATTCCATGTCCTTAGAATAAGAATGCAAATTTTGCTTAACATGGAAGACGCATTTCTCTAAAATAAAGTTTTTTTTCTTGTCCAAAAGGCAATAAACTTTTGAATGAAGTTGTAATGTCCTAATAATTAAGTGATTTTACTTAAAAATGTGTATCATAACATGAAAGATAAAATTTTTGAGGTAACGTCAACGTGACTTTAATAATTAAGAAAAATTCTTTAAAATTAATAAAATTGTCTTTAAATTTGTTTCCTTTTTGCATCTTGCCTACAAAGCAAAAAATCGTTAAAAATAAGACACGTTTTTCAACACTTTATTTTAAAGACACTTTTTACTTGAAACATAGCATAATTTCTACTGGAAGTCGAGTCTTAATATGGAAAAAAATAACTCGTTAACTCGTTTTTAAAGGATTTTGATAACAACTGACGAAAAAAATCTAAAAAAATTAAAAATTAACATTTGCTTCCTAGAAGCAAGTACATAACCCCCAAATTTAAAAGAGAATTACGTCTTTAAAGTATCTTTACTTATATTCTCCGCTTCTTTGGCTCGGAATTAATACCCAAACTGTTAAAGTAGACAAAATCTTTGGAACCGGGCATGCTTTTTTTCATTCACATTTGCTTTACTATTGTACTATATCCTAGCATTCTCTTATTTCTGATATTAGTTCTCGAAAATTTAATTAAAATTATGGATAGTTTCAATTTTGGTTGAAAAATGTGCGCATATACATTTATTATACAATAAAGGGGAAAAAAGCGAAATTAGGTAACACTACACTCAAAAAAAAGTGAACTCTCTATTTCACTAAAGCTAATTTAACTTTATTTTAGTTCATGGAATTATTATGTTTGGAGAAAGTTTCCTTTATTCTAATAATTTTTTGTGTACGTTAGTTAAATTAACTAAAACCGAGGAAAAACATATACTCAAATGAAGCAAAAGGATGAACTAAATTCGTGCCTTCCTCAAAATAGTTCAGAACTTCTTTAAATTTGTAAATTTTACCAAAAACGCGTCCATCATGAACTTCGTATGTCACTAAAGACATTCTTGCAATTTTTAACACCAAGTTTTTCATTCAAACTACAAAATTTTCTTTAACAAGTGAAAAAACTTAGTTATATCTAATAAATTTTCTTGATTTTGTCGAAAAATATTTACTTATTTTTATGACATCAGCTTGATGCCTACGTTTGTAATGCTGTTTAGTTAAAATTTTCTACAAATATTCAAAATTTTCTAAAATTAACCGAAAGTTTTCATCCTGGTGGGTTTACTGTTTTTTCAGTGTAGATCTGAGTAAGAATATTCGTAGGTATACCACGGACTGATGTCGATGGAGGTTGTTGCAAACATAAACATACACACACACATTACAAATATAACAAAACCTCTTCTCTACACTCAAAAAAAAGTGAACTCACTATTTCACTAAAGCCAATTTAACTATATTTTAGTTCATGAACTTATTATATTTGGAGAAAGTTTCATTTACTCTACTAATTTTTTTCGTACGTTAGTTAAATGAACTAAAAGACGGGAAAAAATTATACACAAATCAAGGATATAGATTTACTATTCTCGTATTTCTCATAAAATAGTTCTTTATTTCTTCAAATTTGTAAATTTTACTACAAAAGCGTCCATCATGAACTTCGTTTATCACTAAAGACATTCTTGCAAATTTGAACTCCAATTTTTTCCTTCAAACTACAAAATTTTCTTAAAAAAATGAAAAAAAAAAATATTTATGTCTAATAAATTTTCCTGAATTTGTCGAAAAATATTTACTTATTTTTGTGATATCGGCGTGATGCCAGCGCTTGTAATACTGTTTAGTTAAAAATTTCTAAAACTATGCAAAATGTTCTAAAAATAATCAAAAGTTTTCTTCCTGGTGGGTTCACTGTTTTTTCAGTGTACGTCTGTTACAAAACAAAAAAAAACTTTCGGAGAGTAGTTACTTCTACTCTGTGTATAGACTTTCAATTCCAATCAGCGTTGCCGTTTTGGTCCGATCGGACCAAAATTGGTCCAAAAGATTTCTAATTTTTAAATTTGGTCCGATGGTCAGACCAAACAGAATTTGGTCCATTTTCATAAATTTGGTTTCTATCACATATTAAATAGTAGATGGTGCACCGCAAAGAATATTGTCGGGAGGCCAAATATTTCACATGCTTAAAATACGAATACGAATTTTGCTTAGAATAGAAGACGTATTTCTCTGAAAAAAAATCTTGTCTAAAAGTCTCTAAACTTTTCAATGAAGTCTGTTTGCATTCCTAACATGAATGCAAATTTCGTTTTAATGAAGTCAAAATGGATTTAATATTTCTGAAAAAATCTTCAAAATTAATAAAATATTTCAACACATTGTTTTAAAGTCATTATACCCTAAACCACATAGTGGTTAGGGTATAATAAGTTTGATCTGCCAAAAAATGTGCCTACAAGAAATATTGATTTTAGACCCCATAAAATATATACCGATCGACTCAGAATCACCTCCTGAGTCGATCTAGCGCTTGGCGTCCGTCCGTCCGTCCGTCTGTCCATGTATTTGTTGTTCACAGGATTTCGGTCGCAATTATTAACCGATTTTGATGAAATTTGGTACAGGGAGTTTTTTTGGGCACAGGGACGAACGTTACTGAATTTGGAAGAAATCGGATCAAATTTAGATATAGCTCCCATATATATGTATTACCCGATTTCGACAAATGGGGTCACGTTGCACTTTTTTTACTAACCGATCGTCGTCAAATTTAGCACAAAATAATCTTCTGTATCACCCTTTAAGTCTGAAAATTTCATCGAAATCGGTTCAGATTTAGATATAGGTCCCATATATATGTATCGCCCGATTTTGTCAAATTAGGTCATAAAACCATTATTTATCAACCGATCTTACTCAAAGTTGGCGAAATGTAATCTTCTATAGCACTAACTATATGTGCAAAAAAATCATCGAAATCGGTTCATATTTAGCTATAGCTCCCATATATGTACCATATATAAAACTCAATTGAACAAATAATACAATGTTTGTACTATAATTTTCTCGAAGAGGAGCGGAGCGTGGAGCGGAGCGGTTTTTTTTTCTCCGGAGCGGGAGCGGAGCGAAAAAAATGGACCGCTCCGGATCCCTGATTACAACCGTTGGCATCACGCCGATGTCATAAAAATAAGTAAATATTTTTCGACAAATACAAGAAAATTTATTAGACATAACTAAGTTTTTTCACTTGTTAAAGAAAATTTTGTAGTTTGAAGAAAAAACTTGGAGTTCAAAATTGCAAGAATGTCTTTAGTGACATACGAAGTTCACGATGGACGCATTTTTGGTAAAATTTACAAATTTAAAGAAATTCTGAACTATTTTGTGGAAGACACGAATTTAGTTAATCTTTATGCTTCATTTGAGTATATTTTTTCCTCGGGTTTAGTTAATTTAACTAACGTACACAAAAAAGTATTAGAGTAAAGAAAACTTTCTCCAAACATAATATTTCTATGAACTAAAATAAAGTTAAATTGGCTTTAGTGAAATAGAGAGCTCACTTTTTTTTGAATGTAGGACGAGTAAGTCAAAATATTCAAACAAAGGTAATTAAAGGAATCTTCACAAAAACTAACGAAAGGGCACTATACACTGAAAAATAGCATGCCCGTTTCCAAAGATTGTGTCTCTATTTTAAAAATGTTGGTATTGATTCCGAGCCAATGAAGCCGAGAATTCAAGTAAGGATACTTTTAAGACACAATTCTCTTTTAAATGTGGGTTTTGTGTATTTGACTCTATGAAGCAAATTTTATTTTTTCTCTTTTTCAGTTTTTTTCATATGCTATAAAAAGTCCGTTAAAAACAAGACAGTAAAAATTGTGCTATGTTTCAAGTAAAAACGTCTTTAAAATAAAGTGTTGAAAAACATGTCCTATTTTTTAACGATTTTTGCTTTGTAGTCAAGATGCAAAAATGCAACAAATTTAAAGACAATTTCATTAGTTTTGAAGATTTTTTCTGAATTATTAAAGTCAAGTTGACCTTAGTTCAAATTTTTTTCTTTCATGTTATGATACCCATTTTCAAGTCAAATCACTTAATTATAAGGACAACACGACTTCATTGAAAAGTTTATCGACTTTTGAACATGGAAAAAACTTTATATTAGAGAAATGCGTCGTCTAAGCTAAGCAAAATTTGTATTCTTATTTTAAGGACATGAAATCTTTGGCCACACGACAATATTTTTTTCAGTGTACTCTTTTTAGAGTTGTAACAGTAAAATGAACACATTGGGAAACAGTGAAAAATTAAACAGTAAGATCTATAAAAACAAAGTTTAGTTCCTCTTTATTAATAAGTAGTCCAAGAGGAGTTGACGGATACTTTCGAAAATAAAAGCGGACATTGAGTTTGAGTTTTGCCACTAAAATTATTTCTCATTTTAACGGCAAAACTCGCATCGGTAAAACCAGAATAACATTATAACTTTTTTAGGCAAATTGTATTATAACTTGGTGGGGAATGATCCAAAGCAACAATTGAATAAGTTTATTTTCTTTAGAATAAATAATTAAAGAAAGCAAACAATTGTTCACACCTAAATAAATTTATGTGTTGGTTGTAAAATTATTGTTTCGAATTTAAATATAATGTGCTTTTGAATGGTTATCGTTAACTTTAGGATTCGAGGGAAAAATATTTATATATTACTCGACTTCACATTCTTCCTTTGTAAGAGTTTTTTGAATTTCTTCGAAAATGTCAAACTTGTGTACAAAACCCTTTTTTGTTACAAATTTTTTATTTTTGCAAAAAAAAAATAATATATGATTTGAAATCAGTCCATTTCGTTTATATCAAGCACTGTTCTTTTCTGAATTTAAGTCTTTTATAAGACACACTTTACAGTTTCGTAGTAAAATGTTAATATAGTAGTATGTAATGTTGAACACCTTTTCGGGTTATTCCGAACGTATTTGGAATATACGTAAAAAATATATGTAAAAAAAATAAAAACAAAAAATGGTGTTGGTCGAAGCAGGGATCGAACCCAGGACCCTTGGCATGCAAGGCGGACGTACCAACCACTGCTCCACGTCGCCAACAAATGTATGTTTAACAATGTTATGTTTGCATCGGCTTGTGGGCGCCACAAGCTATGCTATATAAATATGACTTATAACGATAATTATCTCTTGATGACCATAACAGCTACGTAGCCCAGTGGTTAGTGTGCTGGCTTACAAACTGTGTGGTCCGCTGTTCGAATCCCCGTCCGGCAAATGGTAAAATTTAAAAAATTATAAAATTTAATAATTTCTTCTACAATGTTTGTATTACAGAAAAAGGTGCTAAGAGCTAAAAAACTCATGGAAGTGAGAAAAATGTGAGGGAATATACAATTAAGCAGAAAAAAATTTGAGCACAATCTTCTTTGGGAGAAAATTCTTCTAAGCAAATAATATTTTTGGGTTCAAAATGTTTCCAAACATATTATATGTTCACATAATAACATATAGTTTTTTGGAAGACAACGTTATTGAATTTGGATGGAAAAATACATAATGTTTGGAACTTAGACTACCCAAACATATTATATTGTTTAGACCAATATACTTTCAAACATATTTTTTATTGGAAGAAATCAAAAACATAAATGTTTGGGCAATACCCAAAAATGTATATGCACCGATTGTACACCCTCAAACATATTTTGCTTCAAGCAAGTACATTTTTGGTTATTTCCCAAACCTTTACATTTTTGATTTCTTCTAATATATAATATGTTTAAAAGCATATTGGTCTTACCGATATAATATGTTTGAGTAGTCCAAGCTCCAAACATTTTGTACATTTCCATCCATATTCGATAATGTTGTTTCCCTAAAAACTATATATTTGTCCACATATTTATGTTCTCAAAGTCCCAATCATATTTGTTTCCATATAAGAAGCATATTTTCTCTCAAGCATATTATTTGCACCCTCACAAAAAATCGCTTCTGTAACATATACTCCCAAACATATTTTGCTTCAAGCATATACATTTTTGGGTATTGCCCAAACATTTATATGTTTGATCTCTTCCAATATATAATATGTTTGAAAGCATATTGGTCTAAACAATATATGTTTGGGTAGTCTAAGTTCCAAACATTTTGTATTTTTGCATCCAAATTCAATAATGTTGTCTTCCAAAAAACAATATGTTATTATGTGAACATATAATATGTTTGGAAGCATTTTGCACCCAAAAATATTATATGCTTAAAAAAATTCTCCCAAACAATATTGTGCTCAAATTTTTTTTTATTTATTTATATATTTACAATCATAATGAATTATGAAAATAAACAGGTAATATAGGTGCTAACAACATAGTGTCTGTCATTAATTTTCCATAATTAAAATTATTATAATAAAAACTTTATAACGATAAATCTATATTGAATCCTACGCTTTTATAATATATAGTAAGAGATCTACATTTGTTGATATATCAAGAAACCCACAATAGGTTTTCGACCTGAATGCTCAAAATTTTGTTTCTGCCCAATTGTATATTCCCCGACATCTTTCTCACTTCCACGAGATTTTGTAGTTCTTAGCACCTTTTTCTGTAATACAAACATTGTAGAAGAAATTATTCAATTTTATGATTTTTTTTTATTTTAATTTTACCATTTGCCGGACGGGGATTCGAACAGCGGACCACACAGTTTGTAAGGATCAAAGAAGTAGCTGATCAATTGCCCAAGGGAAAATAAAATGTTAATTTTGTAATAACAAGCAACAACCACCAACTTAATTCAATATCGCTCCCTGTTAAATAGCGCTCCAAGCTACTAAACACATATATGTTTATAGGCTATTTCTAAATTAATATATGTTTGCATCCAAGCATATTATTTTTACAAAAATTTTAGGTCCCAAACATAATATGTTCTAACATATTAACATATATGTCCCAAACATGTTATGGTAGTTTATGAACATTATATGCTTGCACTCAAAAATATTGTGTTTAAAAATTTGTGTTCCAAACATATAATGTTTGTAGCCAAACACATAAAAAACAGTCTTTTTCATCCGTGTGTACGTGATAGCATATAAATTCTTACGAATCAATAAAGTTTGTTTCCATTTATTTATTGTTAAGCGCAAGCATATAGTGTTCATAAACTAGCATAACATGTTTGAGACATATATGTTAATATGTTTGTGACGTAGGACGGAAGTAACCAATTGGAGTCTTGAACATATAAAAGGTGAAAATTAATATCCCAGCAAAATAATTTGGCAGTTGCTTTAAAGGCATAACTTTAAAAGCACTTCTAAAAATATCCTCCCAAAGGTGTTCTCTATTTTAACTACCAAGGAAGTTCTTTTACTTCAATTTTTAATAACTCACTTTTTTCATATTTTTAATGAGTAATTTTAACTTTGTTTGTTTCAAAAAGGTTAAAAACAGAGTAAGAATTATGTATTTGGGAGTATATGTTACATACACTGAAAAGAAGCATGCCCTGTTCCAAAGATTTTGTCTTTACTTTAACAATTTTGGTATTGATTCCGAGCCAAAGAAGCGGAGAATACAAGTAAGGATACTTTTAAGACACAATTCTTTTTTAAATTTGAGTTTGTGTACTTGCTGCTAGGAAGCAAATTTTAATTTTACGTTTTTTCAGCTTTCTTTTTTCATATGCTATCAAAGTCCTTTAAACACAAGTTAACGACAACTTTATTTTCCAAATTCAGACTCGACTTTCAGAAGAAATTATGCTATGTTTCAAGTAAAAAACGTCTTTAAAATAAAGTGTTGAAAAACATGTCCTATTTTTGAACGTCTTTTTTGCTTTGTAGTCAAGATGCAAAAAGACAACAAATTTAAAGACAATTTCATTAATCTTAAAGAATTTTTCTGAATTATTAAAGTCAAGTTGACCTAAGCTTAAAATTTTTTTCTTTCATGTTATGATACCCATTTTTTATCCAAATCACTTAATTATAAGGACAAGGAAAGAAACTTTATATTAGATAAATGCGTCTTCTATGCTAAGCAAAATTTGTATTCGTATTTTAAGGACATGAAATCTTTGGCCTCACGACAATATTTTTTCAGTGTAGGCAATTCTTTGAGGGTATATAAATAATCACTCAATACTTTTGGGAAAATCTTCAGATACAATAGAGATATCTTAAAAATATCTCCGCAAGTGGTGCCTAAAATAATGTCAAACGAATTCTTTGGGATGAAAATACAATAGAATCGAATTACCCTCATTGATATGCGCACCCAGAGAAGGAATATGATCACCCCAAACATGTTTCAAGCGCAAAATTTTATTTTTGGATAGTGAACATGGAGAATGTTTGTCGCAACCATATTATTTTCTCGAAAATTAATGATTGATTTGCGGAGAAAACAACAGATTTGCGACAAAAATTTTCCATGTTCACCGTCCAAAAATAACATCTTGCTCTTGCAACATGATTAGCGTGCGAGATAATTCTGTTTTATATGTACTCCTTGGGATTTTCGTGTATTAATGAGATAAGCATAGTGAAAATATATTGTTGATTTATTTGTTCGTCTTCGGCATCATAGGCACTTACGATTATTTAGTTAATTTTTCCCCCGCAGAATGGAAACTGTCATAGATTTTAGAAACCGAATTATATAGAGTGAGATATTTCAGAACCTTTTGATCAATGTCATATGTTCAAATGTAAAATTGAAAAACCCGGGTTTCCTTACTTACCCCCACCATTCTGTTGACATAGATAGGGAAACCGCCATATATTTCCCAGACCTACAGAGTATCCAATAATACTGAGAAAGAATTGCATTTTTCCGGACCATGCTGCACGCTCTGGATCGCCAGGAATTTCTACCGAACTAACAGAATTTCTCTGGGGCGCTGTCAAGACAATCGTAACACCATGTGATCCATCACCTCGCGCCCTTGTATTCAAAGGCGCCATTTCGTGGCCATTTCGGGGCGCATCAATGATTTTGGTAGCCGCCATCAACAGTTGGGGAAATCAATAATGGAACGGATTCTTAGTTTTTCTCTATGCAGCTGTTTCTCCGAATGTGATGATACTGGAAGAAAAAAAGAAAAGAAAAGACAATTATTTTAATCTGTTATAAAATTTGTTACTATTTAGGTTTCACGAACTCGCGAAAAGGTGTAGACATACACTTATGGCCATGTGTAATGTCCACCATTACAAATTAAAACAAATAATGCACTCCTCGGAGATGACACTTCATGTAATAGCGTGTAAAGGCTTTGTCGGCCATTTGAAGGCCATAATTCGTGCAAATTCGAAAAAATCTAACCTGATTCTAAAATTTCATGTTAATTACGACATGTTTTGCTTTTAAACAATGAAATAAAATAAAAATATATAAAATTATATGGGGCTTTATTGTTGTTGCATTACTTATCAGCCACCTTGTAAATATAACAGAAGCTCTTCTAGTTTTATTCTAGACAAATGAAACGAATCGTATGGGCAGTACGAGAAGGTCGAATGTTAAAATGTAGAAAATCCTATCTAAAACAAAGTGAGCTTGTTACCATTACCCAGCGTTGCCAATTTAGCTTTTTTCCCGCTAGATTTGGCTTGTTTTGAAGACGTTTAGCTGGGAAAAAATTCATTTAGCTTTTAGCTTTTTTTCTGGCTTTTTTTCATGACCCTTTTAGCTATTTTTGGCTTTTTTATTTTCGAGATGTTCCTATTGCAATATGGATAAAACTTCGATTTTATCTAAGCCTTGCTGCCAGAATAAGGTTTTCCACACATTTCAAAGCTCATTTGAAACATTAATAATTATTCCGGCTCATTTTCTCATTTGAAACATTAATAATTATTTGCTGCAAAATGCCCGCATACATTTTGCAGCAAATACACCTTGTTGTAAAGTTTCTTCCTCGTATTCATAAAAGTTATCGTAAACTTTAAATCTACTATTACCATACAAATTCCTTATATAAAATGTCAGTAAATTATTAGGAATATTAGCATTTGACTCGTTTATTCTTTTTATGTTATTATAATATTTCAAAGTTATTATGATATTACTAAATTAAAATAGTAGATGTGAATTACTTTGTTTACTGAAAAAATATTGTCGTGCGACCAAAGATTTCATGTCCTTAAAATACGAACGCGAATTTTGGTTATAATAGCATTTGTGAATTTCTCTTATATAAACTGTTTTCCTTGTCCAAAAGCCGATAAAGTCGTTTTGTCCTTATACGAGTAGTTAAGTGATTCAACTTAAAAATCGGTATCTTTTCATGAAAGAAGACTAGGGTCAAATCTAAAAATTTCTTAAAATTAATGATATAGTCTTTAAATTTGTGGAGTTTTTGTATCTTGACCACAAACCAAAATAGCGTTCAAAAATAGAAGAGGTTTTTCAACATTTTATTCTTATTAAAGTCGAGTCTGAATTTGGAAATTTAAGTTGTCGTTAGCACGTTTTTAAAGCACTGTGATAGCTCATGAAAAAAAAAGAATGAATTCAAATTTGACTCGGAATCAATACCAAAATCATTAGTGTACAAAATCTTTGGTACCGAACATAGAAATAATAAGGGAAATAAAGTTTTGAATGTGGTATTATTTTTTTTAACATCAAAAAAATGCAATAAAAAAATTCGTAGTGATAGGATCAAAACAAATCTGCTATTTATTAATGGAATGGATTTACATTTACGAAAATTGGACAACAATAGGTTTGTATGGGAAGTTTTCGAAAAAAGTTATTCAGCATAAACTTGCAAGACAGTTAGAATGGGTTTTATTCTCTTGGGTAAAATTAGGAGAATTGTACACGTTCACGAATTTATGATTAATTCGGTTAAAATATATAATATATTGATATTTTCTAATGCAGTTCTATGTGACGTTGTGCAATATATCACACATTGGACTTGTTGATGATTAACCAGCTGATAATTGCAAGTTTACTGGGAAAAATGTTTTTACTAGGAAATTAAACGAAGGACGAAAAATTTGTGATAGTAATCAAAATGTATCGAGTACGCAAATAGAGCTAATATGACATAGATTTTCTTACAGTCTCACAGAAATGGAATTAAAATTAATACAATTAAAATAATATGCATTTTAAGTGAAAAAAAGCCTTAAAGTTTGTTAAATTTCAATCAAAAATGTGACTTTTGATACAAAAAAATTTCGCTTTTTTTCTAGCTATTTTTTTTTAATTTTTTAGCTTTTTTTGGCTAGTTTTTTGGACAAATCTAGCGGTTTTTGGTGAAACAATTCTGGCAACGCTGCCATTACCAATTGTAAATTTGAGAATGGATGGGACAGGCTACATAATTATATTTGTTATACCATAAAATATCGATCATATATTAAAAACTTTTAACAAAATATTAATTGATAAATAAATTAGAACAGACTTGAATTTAAGAAGTGTTTTCTTTTTTTTTTCTTTCAAAGAAGCGTAGATTTCTTTTGACACTTAAACCTTTTTCTTTAAAGGTAAATGAAAAAGTGTAAATACAATTGCTGAATCGTTTGTCATAAATTCGTGTTTAATTTCACTTTTATTCTCATAAATATAAATTTAGTTTGTTTCCTTAACGGTCAGTTTCATATAGGTCAGTTAGGTTTTAACTGTCAGTTAGCCAAACGATAGTTGAAAATATTTTTGAACTGGCTGTACTTTGAAATGAAAAACTGTTAAGTTCCTGTCTTGTGAGTACAAAAACTAGCGGAAATATTAGGTTAGGTTAGGTTAGGTGGCAACCCGATGTTTCAGGCTCACTTAGACTATTCAGTCCATTGTGATACCACATTGGTGAACTTCTCTCTTATCACTGAGTGCTGCCCGATTCCATGTTAAGCTCAATGACAAGGGACCTCCTTTTTATAGCCGAGTCCGAACGGCGTTCCATATTGCAGTGAAACCACTTAGAGAAGCTTTGGAATCCTCAGAAATGTCACCAGCATTACTGAGGTGGGATAATCCACCGTTAAAAACTTTTTGGTGTTCGGTCGAAGCAGGAATCGAACCCACGACCTTGTGTATGCATGCTAACCATTGCACCACGGTGGCTCCCAAGCGGAAATATTAAAAATTGTGCGAATTGATTGAAGTTTGATATTAAAACTTTTCGAAGAAACACACAAAATATCACTAAAAACCAATGCGTTTAGCATACAAAATTGAAACGATTTAGTTGGTTTTGGAAGTATTTTCAACCGGACCCAATATTTGTAAAATTTTTGATGAGAAGATTGTGACACTAAACCTTTCGTTTTCCAGCATATTTGAGCTCTTGGCATAAACGAAATTGATTTGAGTATTTGTCACAAGTAAAAATTTGTTGTACCAATAGAATCATGTACCAACATTGTATTTTTGGTTGTAAAGGCATTCGTTTTTTTATTACTCAACATCCGACTCATAGTCGCCTCTAGCTTCTTCTGTGCTGTCATTGCCACTTCCATTAAGCTGCGACAAATACATACTGTTTGATCAATAACTATTATTTGCAATTTAGAGTGTACGCTTTTACGGAACTTCATCATGCAGACATGCAGTTGCCTTTACTTCATACTGCTAACGTTGGTACTTTCCGTGTACATTAGTAGAAGTATATACGGCTGAAAGTCGAAAGGCCAAGCCAAATCTTATGTACCCTCCACCATGGATTGTGTACAAAGTTCTACCAAAGTTTGAAATCCATAATCGAATTTTTGTTTCCTAACATTGTCTTTTAAACTGTAAGTTAGTCCATATTGAGTCTATGTTAAATAAATAAGTCATATATAACAACCACTTGTAACAAGTTATATGTACTTTATGGGATCTGAGACTAATATTTCGGTGTGTTACAAACGGAATGTCAAAGTTAGTTTAGCCCCACCCTATGGCGGAGGGTATAACATTACACATTTAGTCATCCCCATCGTTTGAAAAGCTCTTTAAAACCATTGAGAGTTTTGATACACTTAGAGAAATTGACTTATACACACAAAAATTTTTTTCTGATTCAATCACGAAATTAAAGGGTCCAATTAATTTTTTAATTGAAATGTCTTCAATCACGAAAATGATAGTATCAATCACAGGTTTAATTGGACATAAAAAATACTTGATTAAAAAATTTATTGATTTCATTAGGAAATTTCAATAAATTGTTTTAAGTGATTCAATTAAACATGTAATTGATGTTGATTGCAAAACTCAATTATTTTTTAATTAAAATAGGTTACTATTTTTAATTACTTTCTGAATTGGCTTGTTTGATATAAATTTTTAATTAAAAATTGAAAAAAAAAAAAGAATTTATCAAAGGGCACTGGGCAAATATTTGACAGAAATCAGATAAGAATACGTCGACACAGCCAAACCAGCTAACATGTTTAGCTCATATTCGATATTTAACATCATGGTAGGATTATTTTCCAAAAACGATATCCAGATATTCGGAAAATGATTCAGGAAAAATGTTTGACACTTATTTTGGTCAAATATTTGCCTAGTGTGACCATAGCCTTAGTCTTTCGAATTCGATTGTATTGTAATTGTATCAATCAATTTGTTAATTAAAAATTTTAAAATGTTCAATCATTGGTCTAATTAACTCAATGTTTATATCTTGATTAAAAGGTTAATTGTATCAATTAATTTAAAATTTTTCAACTTCAATTAACTTTTTAGTTGCAAATATTTTGGTGATATTTTTTCTGTGTAAGCAAATTTTTAGGCAAACGAAAACTTTAACACCACAGAATATTAGAGCTACGTGATCTTTCTTATTTAAAGTTATCAGCAATGCAATAACTTTGTGATAAAATTGAATAAGTGATTTGATCGCAATTTATTGTGACTAATTGGTCTAATAACATGAAATTCAAAGTGGTACCATAGACCAAGGAAGGTATAGACATCTTTTGACAATTCACAATGATTTTGTTTATTTGCAATGCGCAGTCAAGTGACTCAATTTCTTTTCATCAAAAGAGTAAAGGAAAGAAAACAAATTAAAGCCAAATTAAAAAATCGCTCATTTGCAGACGAAAAAGTGCCATCTACGGTGTGCAGACAAACCACAGCTCTGTGAATTCACATAAGACGTCTCCTTCCTTGGTCTATGGTGGTACAGTGTCAGCAGTAAATATTTATTACTATTTGAGCATTTCATACATTAAAAATTAAAGATTTCACTTTTTTCTGTGATTTGTTTTTAAACAGCTGATGACAATGTTGCACATTTTTCGAAAGGATTATCGAGTACTTTGTTTTCTTTTAGTCCGCCTTCGGCTTGGGTATCCAGTACTAAAAGAAACCAGCTCTAATGTCGACTATGTGTGATCAAGGTCCGATATGGGATATTTCCAAGCAGATTATATGCATATAGCAATTTTCAGTACCTTAACAATGATTTTGTATTCAATTTAGCCACAGTAAAATATTCTTGGATAAAGATCAGACTTATAGAATGTTCAGATGACAACAAATCAAAATTGCACCCTACCTCGTTCAAGGAAGCAAGCATGATTGTAACAAACGGATATAATATCTTTTGGAGACGACTTTGACTTCGCCATAATCAATAATAACATATTTATAATTTACATGTTAATAATCTTACATCTTATGATGAAGGCCATAAAATTGCAGTTCATCCTATTCACAACAGTAAGTAAGCCCGTATGGAACATATTTGGCATTCATCTTAACCCCAAACCATGATTTTAGCCAGTTTCACAATAAATAATTTCAAATTTATGTGTGTTTGTAGCAATCACAATGAGGTCAATTTATACAATGGCTGTTCTTGAACACATCCTTTAATTTTCTGCTCAACTTTTCTAGGACCCTTAATGGAAATATTGGCAAATTTTACAGGGTCAGCTAATGTAGGGGGCAAGGTCGGTGCTCTGTAGTGAATTCAATCTATGCAATAACGTACGTTATTTATTGTATAAAGGCCAGTCTATTCTCTAATCAATGCCTGCACATTCGAAATGATGTCAGCGATTTTTAAAAATATCTTTTGCTAAGCATAGTTACTGGCGGCTCAAAGCAAACATACATATTTGTGTTTGCTCTAGACGTGTTATTTTTTTAACTACTGATATCCTTCATAATAACTAAAGCTGGAGCAAAGTTCATATTCATGTCTTTATTTGAGAGCAGACTTCGTCTACATAATTCATTTAGTAAAAAGAAAGCAAACCCATTTGATTCATTGAACCTTTCACAAATATATGCCACATACATTATTTTATTAAACAATATCGTTTTTAACAAATTTGTGATGCCCAAAGAGCAGTAGGCAGTCTGCAAGACCAAAGTTCAAGCATTTTACACACAAAAATAATCATCCTTATTATTGAAATTGTCCTCGCCATGATGTCGTGTCTGGGTTCCATTATTTTTTTTTTATGTACAGACAATTAATTAAGGTTTAATGGAAGTTTGGAAATCAATTATTTGCTGCAAATTAAAATTAAATCAAAAGATAGATAATTTTATGCTAAAATAATAAAATACAGTGTAAACTAAAAAAATATTTTTTTCTACTTGAAAACAATTCATTCTATCGAGACTCAAGATCCTTCGTTATTTCCAATGGCGATGTGCACATCTCTACACTCAGAAAAATGTAAACCCACCATGAAAAACATGTAGTTTATATTCGAAAATGTTAACAAAGATATTTTTCTATAATTGAAACATGGTACAAATATGTTAATAATTTATGTCAAATTGTAGAAAATTTACTAATAATAATAAATTTATTTCTGTTGCTTAAGAAAATTTAATATTTTGAAGGAGTTAACAATTTAAACACAATTTAAATAAAATTTATTTAATAGAGAAACTTATGAACGCAATTTAAGTAAACTTCACCCATTTTAGTAAATTGTTAACTATTTTCCAATTTAGTAAAATTGTGTACTTCATTTGTATAAAGCTTTTTTCTCATTTTTATTTCACGTCATTTATGTTAGCAAAAAATAACTAAAAGAAGAAAAACTTTCTCATATTTGGCAAAATCTAACTAAAATCAACTACTACATGAACTATAATAAAGTTAAATCAGCTATAAAAATGCATTGACTTTATCTGCGTGTAATTCAACCTCATATAGGTTGAGGTATACGTTATGGAGCGAAGGATATCTCGATTCTTAATAGAAGAAAAAAGGATTTTGTAACCTTGGGTGGCCGCACGCAGAGAAGAAACATGATTGTCACAAACATATTCGAAGAGCAAAATAATATGATAGTAGCTATTTTTGCGGCGACCATGTAACATTTTAACTGCAACCATGTTGGCTCAGTGAACATGGTTCTAAGAAAAATAATTGTCCTCATCTAAAATGTTATTATAGTGATAAAAAGAATTTTGTTTGGATGAAAAGACAATGGTCACGATTTAAAATGTTATGGTATTCATTAAAAATGTTTTTCTTCTAGTTAAAATAACATGGTCACAACCTAAAATGTTTTGATCTTTATGAAAAAACTTTTTTCATCGTCGAAAAAAGGACGTAACTTGAGAAAAGAAAACACAAAATTAACTTTATTTATTTGTTTTTATTTATTTATAAACTAATTCATTCAAGCAAACATCATATATTTTTACACACTCTATTTTATTTCAATATCAACGATAAGTAATTATTCCATATTTACATCGTGCCCATCAAATGTACAAACGCAGACATCATGTAACTGCAAATAAAAATAAATGATCCATATAGCAAAATGCAGAACAAAAAACAGGTACATGTTTTTTCAATTACACTTTCCTTTTTTGTGTTCACATAAAACCACGTACCACTTCTGAATAAATAAATTAACACAAAACACAGTAATTGCGTATTCTCCGCACGCTCACAAAAAATCGCTTCTGTAACATGTACTCCCAAACATATTTTGCTTCAAGCATATACATTTTTGGCTATTGCCCAAACATTTATATGTTTGATCTCTTCCAATATATAATATGTTTGAAAGCATATTGGTATAAACAATATATGTTTGGGTAGTCAATATCCAAACATTTTGTATTTTTGCATCCAAATTCAATAATGTTGTCTTCCAAAAAACAATATGTTATTATGTGAACATATAATATGTTTGGAAGCATTTTGCACCCAAAAATATTATATGCTTAAAAAAAATCTCCCAAACAATATTGTGCTCAAAATTTTATTTATATATTTACTATCATAATGAATTATTAAAATAAACAAGTAATATAGGTGCTAACAACATAGGTTTTCGACCTGAATGCTCAAAATTTTGTTTCTGCCCAATTGTATATTCCCCCACATCTTTCTCACTTCCACGAGATTTTTTAGTTCTTAGCACCTTTTTCTGTAATACAAACATTGTAGAACATATTATTCAATTGTATGATTTTTTTTATTTTAATTTTACCTTTTGCCGGACGGGGATTCGAACAGCGGACCACATAGTTTGTAAGGATCAAAGAAGTAGCTGATCAATTGCCCAAGGAAAAATAAAATGTTAATTTTGTAATAACAAGCAACAACCACCAACTTAATTCAATATCGCTCCCTGTTAAATAGCGCTCCAAGCTACTAAACACATATATGTTTATAGGCTATTTCTAAATTAATATATGTTTGCATCCAAGCATATTATATTTAAAAACATTTTATGTCCCAAACATAATATGTTCTAACATATTAACATATATGTCCCAAACATGTTATGCTAGTTTATGAACATTATATGCTTGCACTCAAAAATATTGTGTTTAAAAATTTGTGTTCCAAACATATAATGTTTATAGCCAAACATATGAAAAACAGTCTTTTTCATCCGTGCGTCCATTCCAAGTAACAATTAACACACGACTGACGCGTAAAATGAAAACCGTGTGTACCTGTCAATGTTTTTATAAAATTCTTTTCGCTGCAAAAAAATGAAAAAAGTAAATGGTCGCGAAAACAATGTACGTGGTCTTTATGGCCATGTAATGGCTCTAGCCATGTCTATACGTAACGTATAAAAATACTTTTTTCCTTGCAAAAAAGTAAAAAAAATTGAATGGTCAGGTACATGATTTTCCCGACCATTTAATGGTCTCAAATTCTATCATTCAAATGATAAAACATTTTTGCGGTATTTGAGAACCATTCAAATGCTTATTGCCACCATACATTTTTCTCCGCTCGAAAACTATTTTTACAAAGACAAAATACATGGTTTTCGCGGCAATTACATGCTCTAGATAAGCATTAAATGAATGCGGCAACCATGTCCAAACATGGTTTTTCTGTGCGTGCGGAAGGTGCTTTATAGCAAACAAACTTAGAACTCGTTTGCAAAAAAAGAGTGGAAAAAGCATTTACAAACTTGCTGAAAGCCACTGTATATAAAACGAATATAAAATACATTTTTACTTGTATGTACACATCTATATATAAGTTTGGAGGCTCGTCAGTGCTGACGTATTATAAATATCTCTCATTTTTCACTCTCTCTTATTTAGTTTTTACATAGTGTGAAATTGTAAATGCACTGTGGGTAAGAATATTTATTAGGAGTGGTACTATAACAAAAATATATGTTCGACGGATGACAAACAAAAAGAACCACTATTTTTATTTTTGTCCTTAATAAATAATTTATATTTTTTTTATTTTTTATTATTAATTTTTTTATAGAGATTATTTTTTGTATAAATTTACGAGTAAGTTGATTGCTAGTGCCTTTGTCATCCGGTTGTATCATCGAATTTTACAATACCACCAACCAAAATAAAATCTTTTCCCGTAAAATACATATACGCGTGTACAAAATCCACACATAGATGTCAACCTGTATATGTTATACAATGTTGGAGTCTGGATCCGATATTTCCGATAGCTATTATAGTCAAACCCAGACTGTATGGTCTTATACTCTACTTCAGATTCAATACAAAGTGTTGTCTGATGCGTTCTTACATCCTCAAAAATAATTGCCCATATAATATAATATCAGGCTTTCGTATAACTCAATTTTTTGCCAGACCCTTGAAATAAGGAAATTGAAAAATAATAAAAAATTAATGAAACAGAGTTTCATACGCATAACAATAACATATGATACAACATACATGCATAAAAAATACTGTTTTTCATATGTTTGGATATAAAAATTATATGTTTGGAAGTCAAATTTTTAGCACATTATATATGTCTACAATCTCGTTCCTCGGAAAATAAAACTCTTCTTTCAGTGTTTTCAAACGTTCAGAATAAATGGTTTTATTTAAATTTCTTTCTATTCTTCAACATATGAATCATTGTTTTACAAGAGAATTTTTTCATAAAAAATGTGTTGCATAGTTTACACTTGACCCCTCTTACCCAGTGCAGCCTACTCAAATTGTACACGTTCGATTGACGGGGTTCTACTCATCGCAAGACCAAAAGTGTAACTCACTTTGCACTGTAGCTAGTCTACGGTTACACTTTCAAACCACTTGTTTGTAACGGTGTGGTCTTTGCAGGAGTTTCTGCAACATTGTGGTAACACCATAAAATGTTGTACCATTTGTATATTAAACTTTTTTCCAAACGAAATCACCATTAGTTGAGCCTTATACCTCTTGGAAACACTGTACGTATACCGAGTGATATAAGTAACTATATATGTATATATGTGAACATGTACCATTAACGAAGGACAACATTAAAGAGAAAGCCTAAACAATACAGATACCAACACATTTGGTGACGACACGAGGTCGAAATGATTAGCATGCCAGCTGAGGGAATGCAACGAAACGGAATGGAACAAAACAATAACTATGGTTGGAATTCATGAGAACGAAATGTATTCAACTCTTGTGAAATATTCAATAATGCGCAGTTAAACAAAATACCCGAAGCACAAAACGAATGGTGGTGGTGAATACCGTGCCCTAACACAAATTGAATCGCCTCTCACATACATACATGACTTTACCATTGAATTAAAACAAGGACTCGTAGTAGAGAAGAACGCATTACGTATACGCATACTTTTTTATGTGTCTCTGCAACGATTCTATGACGCAGCAGCATGGTCATGTTATTCTTCCCATCAGCGTAATTTTATACACGAGTTAAATTAAAAACAAATCCATTAGCATGTGATACGAGAGTGTGTGTGTTGCTTTTTGGTTTATATAAGAGCACTGAACTCTATAAAACGCGATTTGCCATATTTTCTCGGTCACATGAAATACTTTAGAGATGTACATATTTCCTAAGTAAAGCAAAATATAGAGTAATAATAACAACAATGTCCTCCGAAGTATTCAATTTCTTAAGAATTAAAATTTTGGACTTAGCAGGATGTATTTCACAAATATTAGCATTTTATGAATAAAGTTATAGTCTAATTGTTTTATAGTTATAAGACTCTAAAATTTTGTTTCTTTTCTATTCTATGATATGAGAAAGTTACCTATTGAACATGCAAAATGATTATTAATTAGTTTTAATAATTTACTACAATATGTTCAGGTGTTAAAATATTTGTTTGGGACTAATTTGGTTAACACAAAAAGTATACAATGTTTACAAATTAGTATAATACGCTCGAAATCCACTTTTTTGAGTTTAAATGGCAGTTGTTTTTGGAAGAGTAATGTAAATGACGTATAAAATGCTTGGGATACGTATGTCAATATGTTAGATTATATAATGTTTGGGACATCAAATGTTCATAAATAATACATGAGTGGATTTAAATATATATTCTTTTAAATATTTCGTCGACACATATGTATGTTAAGATATATTGATCAAATGTAGAGAAAAAGAAAGGCACCAACATGACACAGTCAGAAAATCAAATGAAAACAAATTGCGTCTCACTGAGAGACAATAAGTGTGTATTTATTTTCTATACTAATGAGAATCCCCCAAACAATAACGGCCTTATTCATAAAAAACATTAAAGTGCAGTTTAAATCAACCAGCAAAAAAGTAGTGAAATTTGCGCAGAAGCGATGAATTTAATATGGGCTTGTCATCGGACGGATGTCCACCATTTCAACAGCCGTTGCACTGAATTAGCATCACATCTTAAGGTGTGATCTGAATTCAGAGTTTTGGATGTAAATTAAAAAATTTTGTCATATTTTGCCAAATTTATAATTTTTATAATTTTGTATGATTTTTAATACATTCTAAGGCTTGTCTGAAACGTTTGGTCTCAAATATTTTGAAAAACTCGCAATTTTCTAGAATTGATTTAGCATTTTTTTCGACAAAACTTAAATAATTTGTACCATTTTATTCATTCTTACTCTGTTTTTAACCTATTTGAAACAAAAAAACATTTAAATTTCCCATTAAATATAAAAAAGTGTTATAAAAAATTGAAAGAACTTCCTTTGCAGTTAAAATAAAGAACATCTTTGGGAGGACATTTTTGGATGTTCTTTTAAAGTTTTGCCTTAAGATGAACTTCCAATTTATTGCTGGGCAGTGATAGCTATTCCACTCTTATTATTTTATAAGCCGTATATAAAAATAGTAATAGTTAATAGTAATAAGGTGGCAACACAAGTCGTTATATCTTTTCATTTTCATCGTACTGACGAAGTACGAGTTATAACCGGTTGATCAAAAATAATAATAAATAATAAAATAATAATAATAATAAATATAATAATAAAAAATAAAGTCCTAATATTTCAATGATTTTGTTGTGACAAATTATTTTCCAGGTTAAATTATTTTATTTCATTTCAGTCAATTTATTAGTATTCCAATCTCAAGTCTATTGTTATTAAAAACACTAATCTAATCTATTTATTTTCTCGAACTAATTTTCAATGGATTTTGCATTAAGGTGACAAAAGTAAGTTTGATATGGTGATACATTTAAATAATATTCGTACGAATGAATTCTGCAAGTCTATTTCTGTAGTTATTTTATTTGGTTTAGTATTTGAGAAAAATAGCAACAAAACAGGTCTTTTATAAGAAAAGATCGCATTTATGTTACATATAATAATACTCGTATAAAGAGTGAAAAATTAATTACTAAAAATAGCACAATTTCATCAAAGAGTTAAAAAGAGTTATATCTTACAGAGAAAACAAACTTCAACCGTACAGATGTCGCATACACTCAAACAAAAGTTTTCTTCGATCCAAAGATGTTGACCTTCCCTTAAGAATTTTGATATTCATTCCGAGCCAAAGATGCGGCTTCTTTAAACTAAAGACATTTTTAGCGACCTATCTAAATCTAGGATCAATAACATTAAAAATAGGATACAGATCTCATTTATCGAATTTGATTCCCTTTCTGTTATATATTAGTAAATACGCGATATTTGTACGCGAGTAACAAACATATGTCAGTCTAAAAATCCAATTTATAACAGATACTTCAAAAAAGTTTTCCTGATTTAAAAAAAAAAAAAACCAAAGATGCAAAGTCCTTAAAATAAGTCTTAGCCTATATCTGAAGCATTTTTACCTTAAATCAAAAGATTCAATATCTCAGTTAATTTAAAGATTATTCCTTCAAATCAAAAATGTTTTCCTTAATTTTAAGGAAAAGGCGTGCTCGAAAAATAATTGTATAATTAGATATAATGCATTTGGACGTCAATTGCCTGCTTCGGTATCAGGCTAACATGAAATATAATAAGCAACGATGAGCCCGTCGTAAAACTAGGAAAAACACGACTAATGTACGCGTTAGAATTGTTGTTGTATCCTGGAAACCAGTTTCTGTAAGTTGCCACATGTTGTTGTAGTTGACTGTAGAAACAATAAGCATTGTTCGCCTGTTCACCACTTAGGTGAATTCTAACAAATTAGCTTTCTAAAAAAAATTTCGTGTTGTTGCATTACTATGTAACAAATCGAAATAAAAATAAGATTAAGGGACTTGTAAGTTATATGAAAAGATGAAGTACAGTGGGAGAAAAGAAGATTCAATTTGTAAGAGCTAAATTCTCAAATGTTTTCTCCATAAGGAGTTAGCATAAAGGGCCCAAAATTGAGTTATCTCTCCCAGCCAGATCTATACTAAAGGCTGTGGAAAGGTTCATTCGCCCGAATCGAAACATGTACAATCCAGGCGTGTATAGATTTGTGTCTGGCGTTTTCTTTTCAATGGCTCTATTAACCATGTTCCTTAATCTATCTGTCCATAAAGCTCGACAAATAATTGTATAATTAGATATAATGCATTTGGACGTCAAATGCCTGTTTCGGTATCAGGCTAACATGAAATATAATACATTTTTATTCGTTTGAACAACGTTATTTTCGTAGAAATTAGGAAGAATGCATTTTATATGTTTGCCAGGTATACCGGTATGAAATGAGCGTCAAGATACAAATGTCTCGCTAGGGAACATTTGTTGTGAACGACACTTATTTTTTAATGTTTGTTTGCTACGTGTGTGATAAATATTTAGTATACATCAGACATCATATATTTTCATCGTGTTAGAAATGTCAAATTTTGTAACAGAGAGTGATGCTTTGCGGAAAGAATTATTTATGGTTCAATGAGCTTGTTAAATGGCGCAGTTTCAAAAACTAAGTTGGCATTTCCAATAAATATGTCAAGTTGCGAATATTATTGATTTTTCTAATTGATCCAGTCTAGAATATATACTACATATTATTTGGAAACATTGATTAAATGTAAATAAAAAATAGTTCATCTCTAAAAAATATATGTGTGCACCCTCAAAAAAAATCGCTTCTTTAACATATGTTCCAAACATATTTTGCAGGAAGCACATATATTATTGGATACTGCCGAAACATTAATATGTTTGTTTTATGTGAACATATTATATGTTTGGAAGCATTTTGAGCCCAAAAATATTATATGCTTGGAAGAATTTTTCCCAAAGACGATTGTGCTCATTGCCCAACATACTCGTAGTTTTCAATTCCACGAAATATTTTAGTTCTTGACACCTTTTTCTGTAATACAAATAATTCACAAATAATTATTCACTTTTATATATTTTTTAAATTTTACCTTTCGCCTGCACGGAGAATCGAACCGAGGACCATACAGTTTGTAAGCCAACACACTATCCACTGGACTACGTAGCTGTTATAGTCACCAGTAGATAATTATCGTTATAAGTTACATTTATATAGCATAGTTTGCAGCGCCCACGAGCCCATGCAAACATAACATTATTTAACAGAAACATACATTTGTTTGCCACGTGGAGCAGTGGTTAGCATGTCTGCCTTGCATGCAAAGGGTCGTGGGTTCAATCCCTGCTCCGACCGAACACTTTTTTTAATTTTTTTTAATTTACACATTTATATTTATACTATATTAAATTTTTATAATGAAACTTCGAAATGTGGGTTATTAATCATTTTACTGTCCCAACTCTAAAAAGGGTATAGTGCCCCTTCGTTATTTTTATGGAGACCCCTGATTTCTTTTAACGAACCAAGAAAAAAATTGTGCCCATAATGCCAAAATGATAAACAAAACACATGTCCACACATACATAAAATGCTGCTCTCAAGGCGAAATCATATGCTGTTTGTCTTTCAAATGTCTATTCTCTTGGTTCCGAATGTCTATTCTCTTTATTCAAATTAAATAATATTTAGACTTAAGCATATCAAATTTTTGGCCTTATCATAAAACAGTTTTCCGAAACAACATAAAAGCGGTTTCACAGAAATTGTTCTCTTTTGATTCTTTCGCTGTGTTATGTTGATATCTTTCGTCAACTCTCCCGGTTTCCATCTCTATTTCTTTCTCTATACTCTCTCTGTCGCTTTGAATAAAATATCACAACATATGTATGCTTAGTCGAAATTTGTAAATATATATAAGATTGCATTCACACATATGATTTTTATGAAACATTCATGCCCCAAACATAATATATTCTAACATATTAACATAGATGTCCCAAACATTTAGTGTTAGTTTAGGAACATTACATGTTTGCACTTAAATATATTGTGTTTTAAAATTGTGTCCGAAACACATTTTGTTTATATCGGAACATATGAAAAACATATTTTTCTAACAGTGTGATTAATACAAATTATTGTTTAAGATTTGAAATTAGAACTAGAGCGTTGCACCCAAAAACAATAGAAAAGGAAGATTGGAAAATGGGCGACGTCATACCAAAAGTTGCATTTACGGTGTTGTCATATATTTTTGTGTTCGAATGCAACTCGACATCAAGCAAGTATGGTAGAGGTTTGTAGTTGTTTGCGATAGGGCCGACGCTTGTATGTTTGAACGACACCATAACTCAGAATGGGAGCTACCGTGGTGCAATGGTTAGCATGCCCGCCTTGCATACACAAGTTCGTGGGTTCGATTCCTGCTTCGACCGAACACCAAAAAGTTTTTCAGCGGTGGATTATCCCACCTCAGTAATGCTGGTGACATTTCTGAGGGTTTCAAAGCTTCTCTAAGTGGTTTCACTGCAATGTGGAACGCCGTTCGGACTCGGCTATAAAAAGGAGGTCCCTTGTCATTGAGCTTTACATGGAATCGGGCAGCACTCAGTGATAAGAGAGAAGTTCACCAATGTGGTATCACAATGGACTGAATAGTCTAATTGAGCCTGATCGGGCTGCCACCTAACCTAACCTAACTAACCTATAACTCAGAATGGCAAAAAGCATCAAAAATATATTATAATTTATAACATCCCAGTTCCCATCACATAAAATATACATCCAGTTAAAATTCAGTCAGCAAAAAAAAACTTTCGCACTAGATTATGGATAACTTAAAAGATATATTACATAGTCAGACAACTTTTAAAATAACTATTGAATTAAAACTTTGTATTCTTAATGCTTGTTTCCATTCATTTTGATCGCTAATGAATTTCAGTAAAGAATTCTTCGACAAATTTCAGATGGTAGGGGCAAAACCTATAACCCTCGGAAATTTTATGTTCAATAATTGTATTCAATATTCTTATTAAAATTTTATCCTTTATTCTATCTGATTTTCTTTCAAAACACAATCAAGAACTTTGCACATACCCGAAAAATGCTCGAGAAAATAATATTCTTTTTCTAATACATTCGAATGTTTGCTGCACGCTCACAAAAAATCGCTTCTGTAACATATACTCCCAAACATATTTTGCTTCAAGCATATACATTTTTGGGTATTGCCCAAACATTTATATGTTTGATCTCTACCAATATATAATATGTTTGAAAGCATATTGGTCTAAACAATATATGTTTGGGTAGTCTAAGTTCCAAACATTTTGTATTTTTGCATCCAAATTCAATAATGTTGTCTTCCAAAAAACAATATGTTATTATGTGAACATATAATATGTTTGGAAGCATTTTGCACCCAAAAATATTATATGCTTAAAAAAAATTCTCCCAAACAATATTGTGTTCAAAATTTTATTTATTTGTTTATATATTTACAATCATAATGAATTATGAAAATAAACAGGTAATATAGGTGCTAACAACATAGGTTTTCGACCTGAATGCTCAAAATTTTGTTTCTGCCTAATTGTATATTCCCCCACATCTTTCTCACTTCCACGAGATTTTTTAGTTCTTAGCACCTTTTTCTGTAATACAAACATTGTAGAAGAAATTATTCAATTGTATGATTTTTATTTTAAATTTACCTTTTGCCGGACGGGGATTCGAACAGCGGACCACACAGTTTGTAAGGATCAAAGAAGTAGCTGATCAATTGCCCAAGGAAAAATAAAATGTTAATTTTGTAATAACAAGCAACAACCACCAACTTAATTCAATATCGCTCCCTGTTAAATAGCGCTCCAAGCTACTAAACACATATATGTTTATAGACTATTTCTAAATTAATATATGTTTGCATCCAAGCATATTATATTTAAAAACATTTTATGTCCCAAACATAATATGTTCTAACATATTAACATATATGTACCAAACATGTTATGCTAGTTTATGAACATTATATGCTTGCACTCAAAAATATTGTGTTTAAAAATTTGTGTTCCAAACATATAATGTTTATAGCCAAACATATGAAAAACAGTCTTTTTCATCCGTGTGGCGAACAAGAATTGGAACGAATGGATATCTTCAAAGCGTGACGTCACGTTTAATGCAAGCCAAGTCTCGTTCATACATTTACATTCATTTGAACCTGTTCAATCAAGCGGTTCCTTGTATTCTATTCATTCGATTGATGACATTGATTCAATCCACCCGAACCGTTTAAGAGTGCAGTTGTTGAAGAAATTGTTAAATTTTATAATTTTTTTTAAATTTTACCTTTCGCCTGGACGGAGAAGCCAACACACTATCCACGGGGCTACGTAGCTGTTATGGTCATCAATAGACAATTATCGTTATAAGTTACAGTTATATAGCATAGTCTGCCCCGCCCACGAGCCGATGCAAACAAAACATACATTTGTTTGCCACGTGGAGCAATGGTTAGCCTGTCCGCCTTGCATGTAAATGGTCGTGGGTTCAATCCCTGCTCCGACCGATCCATTTTTTTTTTAAACACTTTATATTTATACTATATAAAATTTTTATAATGAAACTTAGGTTATTAGAGATTTACAGTCAGCAACAGTGCTTGATATAAACGAAATGGAGTGAGATTTTGGATAAACTATTATTTTTTTATTGCAAAAATAACAATTTTGTAACAAAAAACTGTTTTTGGTATAAAAGTTTGAAATGTTGGAAGGAATTCAAAAACTGTAAAAAAGAAGAACGTTGGGTCGAGTATAAAAATACATAAATAATTTTGTAATATACACATAAATTTATTTAGGCGAGAACAGTTTTTAACTAGCATTTAACACCATTGTAAATGCATTTACAATGCATACAAAAACTCATCGTTTGTACTTACTCATGTTTTGTACTTAATTTCATTTTTACCTTTAAGGCCGGTATTAAGTTGGCATTATCGCTTTAAAATGACGCTGTTTTGTCCTTTACTTTTCTTTAATAATTCATTTTAAAGAAAATAAACCTTTTCAATTGTTTTAGCTGCAAAACTCGAACTTAATGGCCGCTTTTATATTTGAAGAGGAACTAAACTTAGTCTTTATACATTTTACTGTTTAATTTTTCACTGCTTCCCCCTTTTTTATTTTACTGTCCCAACTCTAAAAAGAGTATAGTGCCATTTCGTTATTTTTATGAAAATCCCTTTGCAATTTTTGTATATTTCCCACCGTTTTTTTTTTAATTTCCTTTGCCTGAATATTTTGACTTACTACTCGTACGTTCCGATTTCTTTTAACGAACCAAAAAAAAAATTGTTCCCATAATGCCAAAATGATAAACAAAATACATGTCCTCACATACATAAAATGCTGCTCTCAAGGCGAAAACACATGCTGTTTTTTTCAAGTGTCTATTCTCTTGGTTCCGAATGTCTATTCTTTTTACTCCGAATATTTATTCTAATATTCAAATTAAATAATATTTAGACTTAAGCATATCAAATTTTTGAACTTATCATAAAACAGTTTTCCGAAACAACATACAAGCGGTTACACAGAAATTGCTCTCTTTTGATTTTCTCGCTGTGTTATGTTGATATCTTTCGTCAACCCTTCCGGTTTCCATTTCTATTTCTTTCTCTATACTCTCTCTCTCTCTCTCTCTGTCGCTCTCTGAATAAAATATCACAACATATATATGTTTACTTGAAATTTGTAAATTTATATATGTTTACATTCACACATATTATTTTTATGAAACATTCATGCCCCAAACATAATATATTCTAACATAATAACATATGTGCCCCAAACATTTAGTGCTACTTTAGGAACATTTAAACAATTTTGCTCGAAACACATTTTGTTTATATCGGAACATATACTCAAAAAAAAAGTTTACTTGGATCGAAAGATTTTGACCTTCCCTTAAGGATTTTGCTATTGATTCCGAGCCAAAGATGCGGCTTCTTTAAAATAAAGAAATTTTTTAGCGACCTATCTGGCTTTAAATCTAGGACCAATAAAATTAAATTAGGGTACAGATCTCATTTATCAAATTTGCATTCTCTTTTCGAGGTTTATTAATAAAGGTAGTCACGTTCAAATAAATGCCAGTTTAAAAATCTAAATTATAAGGGATGCTTCAAAAAAAATGTTTTCTTAATTCCAAAAAAACTTTAAACCAAAGACGCTAAATCCTCAAAATAAGTCTTAGCCTATATTTGAAGCGTTTTTATCTTAAATCTAAAGTTTCATTATTTCAGTTAATTTAAGGACAATTTCTTTATATCAAAAATGTGTTTCTTTACTTTAAGGAAAATTAGACTTAGTTCAAAGACATGCGACTTTAACGGAGGGATACAAATTTACAAAATTTGTGTCCTAATGGAAAATATTTTTGAAGCAAAGATTACAAACTTTATTTTAATTAAAATTTCATTATTTTAAAGAAATTTGTCCTTAATATTTTGTAAATTTCGCATCCTAAAATTTAGGTTGCGTAATCTTTAATATCACGTCAAAATTTTTTTCAGTGTATGAAAAACATATTTTTCTAACAGTGTAGTCTCTATTATGAAGAAGTGACTAACCAGTAGTTTATTTATTAACAATCACAGAAATTAAAATACCCTAAAACTAAACTAGGACAATTATTGTTGTAAAAATTTTATTTTAAATTGAGGCTTTCATATATTAAAACGAGTTAACCCTTTCGACCATAAAGTTGCCTGTGGGCAACTTTTTGTATTTTGAGACTACCTGTCAGCGTTGTTTTTGTTCATAAAACTCTAACTGCACGCAAAAAAAATTATTTCTTCCCAAACGAAATTTTAGACAAAAAAGATCGTTTCTCATTTGCTTTTCGCTGTAAGGAAGTTTATTTGGAAGAAAAGTATATACTTTTTGTGATAAACGTTTATTCTTTTCCAGCATGTAAAAACAATTTCCTAAAGACTAACTTTCTGACTAATTGCATTTTCTCTCACATCTTTCTCACTTCCACGAGGTTTTTAGTTTTTATCCCCTTTTTCTTGTAATACAAACCATATGTAAGAAATTATTCGATTTTACAAATTTTTTAAATTTTACCTTTCGCCTGGACGGAGTATCGAACCGTGGACCATGCAACTTGTAAGCCAACACACTAACCACTGAGCCATGTAGCTGTTATTGTCATCAATAGACAATTATTATTAAAAGTTATATTTATATGGCATAGCTTGCGGCGCCCACGAGCCCTTTCAACAAACTTTGTTTAACAGAAATATATATTTAGTTGGGCATCGTGGAGCAGTGGTTGCTACGTCCGCCTTGCATGCCTAGGGTGGGTTCGATCCCTGCTTCGACAGAACACCAAACAATTTTGTTTTACGTATATTCCAGACTTAAAGTCAGAAAAGAACAGTGCTTGATATAAACGAAATGGACTGTGTTGTTGGTTCAAAAATATATTTTGTTGTTGAAAAAATAAAAATTTTGTAACAAACGAATTTTTTGGTGATAAAAGTTTAAAATTTTCGAAGCAATTCAAAAAACTCTAACAAAAGAAAAACGTTTTCGGTACACGTTTTCCAAACTTTTTTTTTTTTTGCGTGTGTATCGAAAGCTACAAGTGTTAAGTTGACTTAAAAAACAGTTAGTATGTTATTTTGTCATTTAGCAAGTTTATTTTCATTAATACGCGCTTGCCTCAAGAAAAAAATATTTGCGAATTTGAAAAACGGATTTCATAAATGGGATTTGTTCAAAAATTACAACAAAAGTATTAAACGTTTTTATTAAATCTGTTTTAGTACATATTAAATAAAACATTTGTGGAAGTCAAATCTTAGAATTGCAAAAAACAACAAGTGAGAAATTTTTAAAATGGAAAAGTTGCCTGTGGGCAACTTTGGGAAATTGTGGTAGTAAAATTACATATTATTGGACATGGGACCTAGAGAAAAAAGGTTTGAAAAACAATGATATTAAACAAATTTTGAACTTCGATTGGGATGTCTCAGTGATTAGGAATGCGGCAATGATGTGGAAGACATATCTGCTGTGCTGAGGGGGAATTTGAAAGGAATCGCAAAAACGGAAGAAGCCATAGATATCAGCCATCTTGGCAACATACTGGTGGATTAGCACGAATATTGGCGCTTTACTATACTTTGGTTTTTTAGACCGCCAGTTAAACTGGCATGGGTTCAGAACAAAAAAAAAAACAAAACATTTTTGTGAATAACGCATGATTCACGCGAAGTCGTGAACGAAATTTAAACTAAATCTCGTAAATGTGCGTGAACGGGAGTAAACAAAAATTTGATTGTGTTCGTGATTAGCGTGAGTATAATATCTCGGAAATCACGCTCACGATTAAAATTCACGTTCACGATCCAATTCACACTCACGATAAAATTCAAATTCACGTTAAGACAGAGACTGAAAAAAATCACACTAAAGAACAAACTCACGTTCACGATTCAAGCTCACCGATTTTAATCACCTTCACGGATTTTATCACGCTAAATATTTCAGTAGCGTCCGTTGTTTGATTGCGAAATATATTTGAATTTTGCGAATTGTTCCGTCGTGATTTATGAATGTTACTTACTGATCAGTAACTGCAGCGAATCATGAGATTTGTCGTGAATCACACCAATTGTCGTGTTCCGAAAATTTTCCTGAGTTACGAGATTTGTTGTTACTTAATTGTGAATTACTTAATAATTAATTGAATTAAATGACTTAAACACGATTGAGAGTATGCGATATATATAAAAATTCGGGGTCGAAAGGGTTAATAAGTCATGTGGTTTGAAGCATCTTCTAGGTTGATTGGAAGTTTGGAGTAAATTAAAGAACCATATGATTCTACAGAAAAATATTGATGTTTATATGTAAATTACTCATCTTATTGAGAGAAGATGTTCCCAAGTATGTTATATTTTTCAAAGGCAAAGTGCTTCTGCAAAATATGTTCAATGCTAACTAAAGTAGAAGGAAATTTTCGAACACTTCTTAAAAACAGTAAGAATGATTAATATGACAATAATTTGGCGTCAATGATTTTTTTCTTTAAGTTTAGTAAATTTTTGCTTTTATGAACAGAATACACCGAAAATGGTAGTTTGGAAAACTGTCAGTAAATTCTCGTTATTTTAACAATGCATTTTGGAAATCTCGAAAAATCTAATAATATTTAGTTCAATTTTGGCATGAGCTAGTTCATTTTTCCTATAAAATAACTTTTTTCATCGTGCTAAAATGATCATATTTTAAGATTAAATACTTAAATTTTTTATAAGCACCAAAATTCAAATGTTGCCACTTTTTTGCGGCTGAAATTAAACTTTGAACCTAACCCAATCCTACATTATAAAACGTCGATTTGGTTCACGCAGAGAAGAAACATGATTGTCACAATCATATTTGAAGAGCAAAATAATACGATAGGAGCTATTTTTGCGGCACCATGTAACATTTTCACCTGTAACCATGTTGGCTCAGTGAACATGGTTCTAAGAAAAATAAAATTCTCCTAATCTAAAATGTTATTATATTGATAAAAAGAATTTTGTTTGAATGAAAAGACAATGGTCACGATTTAAAATGTTATGGCATTCATTCAAAATGTTTTTCTTCTAGCTAAAAAGAACATGGTCACAACCTAAAATGTTTTGATCTTTATGAAAAAAACTTTTTTCATCGTCGATAAAAGGACGCCACTTGAGAAAAGAAAATACAAAATTAACTTTATTTATTTGTTTTTATTTATTTATAAACTAATTCATTGTTTATTTGTATTTATAATGCTGTTTAAGCAAACATCATATATTTTTACACACTCTATTTTATTTCAATTTCAACAATAAGTAATTATTCCATATTTACATCGTGCCCTTCAAATGTACAAACGCAGACATCATGTAACTGCAAATAAAAATAAATGATACCATATAGCAAAATACAGAACAAAAAACAGGTACATTTTTTCAATTACACTTTCCTTTTTTGTGTTCACATAACACCACGTGCCCCTTCTGAATAAATAAATTAACACAAAACACTGTAAATGAAAATCGTGTGTACCTGCTCAATGTTTTTATAAAATTCTTTTCGCTGCATGGTCTTTATGGTCATGTAATGGTTCTAGACATGTCTATACGTAACCTATACAAATATTTTTTTCCCTGCAAAAAAGTAAAAAAAAAATTGAATGGTCAGGTACATGATTTTCCTGACCATGTAATGGTCTCAAATTCTATCATTTAAATAATAGAACATGTTTGCGGTATTTGAGAACCATTCAAATGCTTATTGCCACCATACATTTTTCTCCGTTCGAAAACTATTTTTACAAAGACAAAATACATGGTTTTCGCGGCAATTACATGCTCTAGATAAGCATTAAATGAATGCGGCAACCATGTCCAAACATGGTTTTTCTGTGCGTGCTTTGTTTTTATTTAGATGACACACATACACATGTATATTTGTGTTTGCTAGACAGCCCATTTTGCACAACGTTCGATATAAAAAACAAATCGCAGCGTTTACTATTTCCAAACATACCCTATGCCAACCGGCTGTTCCCTCCTTCTTTTATCAATAAGCCTGATGTGCCACATACCGAGTTGTTTTCATTTCGTTTGTTTGCAAACTTTTATTCGATTATACAACCACCGACAGGAGACGGAGCAATTGTATAAAAAGTAAAACGTAATAAATAGGAGACGATACGGCACAGTACACGCTGACGATGAAGGCGGGAGCAAGGTATTTGGAGTTGTAATATTTTGCTCACGCACACTCCAAAAAGAAAATTTGTATTCACGCACGGAAATCTATTAAAAACTCGCACTCCCGTGCACTCACCAATAATGAAGTGTCTCACGAGAAAACCGTGACTCACGAATAATTTTATTTTTATTTACCTGAAAACCTAACTGAAAACACGAGGATGATTAAAATCGAGAGCGTTATTAAACTCTTAACATCCTAGGTGTCACTAAAATTGTAAATGAATTTAACGTTTTACGGGATAATTTTTGTATGCGTAATTTTCTGAAATTCGCTGTGATTAACAAATTCATTATGAATTGTACTTCATTCAAAATTTCTTACATGTTTGCAATGGTTACAATGGAAGAAAAAATGCTGATGAATTTTCTAACTTTCGACAAAAAATTCCTTTTGAGTAATGGAGCCTGTGTGGAACTTTGCACCGATAGCACACACCATTGATCGTAACTGTCCTACGGGAAATGGATCAACCAACGAGTGAGTCCA
Source organism: Haematobia irritans (assembly GCF_050003625.1). Lineage (NCBI taxonomy): Eukaryota > Metazoa > Arthropoda > Insecta > Diptera > Muscidae > Haematobia > Haematobia irritans. The sequence goes on along the minus strand of NC_134401.1, from coordinate 65,632,669 downwards.
GGACTAGGGACGGGTCAATTTAGACTATAGGACATGTCGGTGACTCGTTGTTAAGTACAAGTTCTGGAGCAGGTTTATAGGAACAGACTTTAAAAAGGACACCATTTACCAATCTTCCATCACTAGAAGCGAAAAAGTTTCAAAGTCAAATCGTCCATGTTCCGATTTTCGGACTCACCACATTTCTATAATCTTTAATCACAATATACAGTATAATACAGTGGAAGCCCAATAGTAAGCACGTTCGCTTCTACGAATGTCCAATAGTGTGAATGACACTTGTTTGTATGGGCAGTCCAGTAGAACTTGTGTATATACAAATAATTATCAGACACTAATTGATTTGAATTGATATTTTTTTCAATGTTTTTTTTCTTTGTTTTAACAAAAATGTTATCTAAATAACAACTAAATACCTGAGTTTTGTTTTTGTATAGAACGACCACTGTATAAATTTGGCAATATTGCCATTTTCGAGCACGCTTGCAACGCGAGTTAAAAAAAATCTATCTTCATTTCCAAAAAAATTCTACCACAAATCAACCAATTTAAAAAAATCTCATTTGGAAATTTTTGATTTTTCTCGTATGGGAAATGCTTTTTTTTAAAGAAATATTGTAATTACTCATTAACTTTATTATACGATTATATAGTACAGTGAAAACTTTCAATATTGGACACTCAGTAAATCGGAAACTTCTCAATTGTCGTCAGATGTTAGCTATATTAACACACTAAAATTAACATCTCATAACTGAACACTTCCCAAATGTGGATAAAATTTAGATCCCGATCACTTCTTATAATAGAGACTTAGTTTTTATTTCTCTTAATCTTTAATTTGGAAATATTACTACTTCTACAAAAATGGACATGTTATCGTGTGTTGTCACAATCGACTTTGTGTTGATATCAAATGAGGGCGATAATTCAGAAGATCCCTAATTAAGCATTGCATTGCACATAAATGGCTAAATTGGTAGCCCCAAAAATATTCACCTGAACTTATGTAACGAAACGAAATACATTTGGTAACCACTATACTCTGTATCGCTATAAATTACCCACAGTATGGAACAAAATGTATTCGTCCTTACATTAAATCATTTTTCTTCTATATAAGAATTCAATATTGTCATTCTATGCGTACTTTGTGTGGCCACTATCGGTCAATGCAATCTGGATGAGTATGAGGACAATCATTGACAAAGCATTCTGTCTTTCAACATCATTTATTTTTATGCTGTATGAACATAATTCTCATCCACATCATGACTGCACGGGAAAATAACTTCGAGTTTTCGCAGCAACAGGCATGAGTCCCGACAGCCGAAAGGTATGAACACGACGAGTGGCACGACTGCTGGCAGTTGACACTATGCAACAGGAACTCAACCTCTGCATTAAGTGTTTCGACATTTAGCTTGCTTCTACACTAATTGTTTTTCGGCGATTATCTTGCTTCCGCACTAATCGGTTTTCGACGATTAGCTTGCTTCCGTACTAATAGCTTCAGCTACTAGTTTGCTTCCTCACTAATTGTTTCGGCAATTAGCTTGCTTCCGCACTAAAAGTTTTTCCGGCGATTTGCTTGCTTCCGCATTGGTAGCTTCGGCTATTAGCTTGCTACCGCACTAATTGTTTCGGAAATTAGCTTGCTTTCACTAGTAGTTTCGGCACGTAGTTTGTAGACTTCGTTACTATCCCTACCGACACCATATCAAAGGATCAGCAACTTACCAACCCGAATCATCAACGCCGAATCAACTATCAACACTGAACAGGTATCATCGCTGCATCACCGACTCAACAACCCGAATTATCAACATCGACGCCTTATCGACGAATCAACACAACCGAACAACTAACACCGAACAGCCACTGACGGTTTATCAACGAATCAACAAAACCAAATCTTCAACACCGGATCAAATATCAACATCGAACAGCCACCGACGGCATACCATCCAGTCACCTGAATCAACAATACCGAATTATCAAGCCCGGAAAAATCAACGACGCCGAATAATTCATCAACGAAAACCGTATCAACGAATCATCAACAATCGCCGGAGCCGTATCAGCGGCTCGAATCAATAGAATCGAAGCCTCTTCTCCTGAATAATAAACCACCGACTTCCCAGCATACATTGCGTGACAAATATAAATATTATACGTATATAAGGTCAAATAAATAAAGTTCGTACTACTACCATATAAACAACATCAAATCATGTGTTCTTAATTTAAGGTTCGTGGATCCTTAAAGTTGATCCTGGACGACCACTGGTCTACCTCAGATGACGACAAAACCAATTTACACTTAATTCAATTTTAATTACAGTATAAATAGAATAATTTATATATCATAGTTTCTCTGTATAGAAATTCGTCAAAATTATATGTTATAGTAGAGTAATTGAAGTTGGTGAGGAATATTTTGAAAATTCTACCAAGAATACAATAGTTTAATTCAAAGTAAAATTTCAAAATAAAAGGTTAAAAAACTACGAAGTACAGTGAAACCTCTGAAAGGTTGACACCCACGGTCGCCTAAATTTTGTCCACCTTTGAGAGGTTTCCAGGTATGAGAGGTTAATTTTAATGTGTTAATATATAAAACGTTCCCAGACTAATGTCCATGTTTGGGAGACGTCCGGCTTTCAGAGTGTACAAGTTTGAGAGGTTTCACTGTATATGTATTGTATTTATTCTGGAGTTTTTTTGAGTTGGAAAGCGTCTTTCAATACTTCAACGATTCATGAAGATTCACCTTGAACTTCGGTGTCGATTGGTACACTATTACGATCGCATATTTGGGGTAATCGCACTGAAAAAAAAGCATACTCGGTTCCAAAGATTTTGTCTTTACTTTAAAAAATTTGGTATTGATTCCGAGCCAAAGAAGCGGAGAATACAAGTAAGGATACTTTTAAGACACAATTCTCTTTTAAATTTAGGTTTTGTGTACTTGCTTCTAGGAAGCAAATTTTAATTTTTCGCTTTCTGAGCTTTTTTTCTTCATATGCTATCAAAGTCCTTTAAAAACGAGTTAACGGCAATTTTATTTTCCAAATTAGGACTCGACTTCCAGAAGAAATTATGCTATGTTTGAAGTAAAAAACTTCTTTAAAATAAAGTTTTGAAAAACATGTCCTATATTTGAACGATTTTTTGCTTTGTAGTCAAGATGCAAAAAGACAACAAATTTAAAGACAATTTCATTAAATTTAAAGAATTTTTCTGAATTATTAAAGTCAAGTTGACCTTAGCTTACAAATTTTTCTTTCATGTTAAGATACCCATGTTTAAGTCAAATCACTTAATTATAAGGACAATACGACTTCATTGAAAAGTTTATCGACTTTTGGACAAGGAAAATAACTTTATTTTAGAGAAATGCGTCTTCTATGCTAAGCAAAATTTGTGTTCGTATTTTAAGGACATGAAATCTTTGACCTCACGACAATATTTTTTTCAGTGCGCATTTCATGCCACGGCCATAATAATCTTTCCACATTGTGAATACTTTCGGAGAAATATAAAGAATGAAAACCCATTCTTACCAAAACAGAAGCTATATACACGCACACAAATCTATATACACGCACAAAAAAAAACATTTAGACAACGTGTATCGAAAACTTTGTTCTTTTGTTAGAGTTTTTTGAATTTCTTAAAAATGTTCAAACTACAGTGAAACTTCTCAAACTTGGACATTCTGAAGACCGAACACCTCCCAAAAGTGGATAGTTGTCTGGGGACGTTTGCTATATTAACACATTAAAATGAATCTCTCATAACTGGACACCTACCAAATGTCGACAAAATTTAGGCGACTGGGGGTGTCCACCTCTCAAAGGTTTCACCGTATTTTTTTCAATCAAACTTTCCTTACAGCGAAAAGTAAATGGGAAGCGATACTTGTTGGTCTAAAATTTCGTTTGGGAGGAAAGAATTAGTTTTTTTTTGCGTGTAGATACCTAAATAAAATACAAACTCACTTATCAGTTTACACTACTCGCCTATACATGCTGAAATCTATGTTCATGGAAATGATTTTTCATAAATATTTAGTAAATAAAATGATATTTTTCTGTTTTTAAAATGCTTTAGTATGTGGGTATGGTCATGAAATACTTCCTAAAAATAAACAAACACTTTTGAATAATTGCACATAATTTAAATTCTAATCGATTTTGAATTTATACATACGGCAGTGTTACATCTAATGAACCACAGAGGCCATACTCAATAAAAAAATTCACAAAAAATAAGAAAAGCACCGGCAGGTCGTGAATGAGCTGGAGCGGTTAACGTGTCAGTCAATCATTTCCACCTGCCTAATGTTCTGAATAACGTTGTGCAGTAAAGCCGATTGTATGGAAGGCTGGGTTGCCAAAATACAAAAATATTAGAGAACAAAAAAACGTAATAGGATATTTCCATGAGTGGTGAGCAAATGAACCATATTTAATGTTAACAAATATGTCATTTATTTTTTTTTTTATTTCATCGAAAAGTTTAAACTTTTATCAACAACATTTTTTTTACATTTTTGATGTAAAAACAGTTTATTCCAATATCACAGCCGATTTTCTTTTTATTAAATACCGGGGGCTTTATGCTGCAAATATGATACATTTTGAGAAAATTTAATATACAGTCGAATACGGTTACAACGGATACTTAGGGGCAGGGATTTTTAGTTCGTTATGCTATGTTCCCATTCACTCGTTTCGAAATGCCCATTTATTCCAAATTCATATAAAGAGTAATTTTGTAGCTATTATCTTCTTGGCAACACTGGTTTAAAGAGCTGATTCACGTTTCGTGTTTTGTTCCACTGTCCAAGATCTTTCTTAGAAATGAACAGCGCTTGCAAATTACGCAGAATTTTTTGGTGAATGTGCTATTGGAAAGTCGGCCGAAGATCCACTTTATTATTGAAAAATTGTTGTCTCAATTTGATTTGATTTTGCTTCCACATACGTCAAGATTTTAAATCTTATAATTACCCAGAGAGAAGTTCAGCAATGTGGTATTACAATGGACTGAATAGTCTAAGTGAGCCTGATACATCGGGCTGCCACCTAACCTAACCTACCCAGCAAAAAAAGAGCTTCCAAAAAAGTAGTTTGGATCCCCAATTTGTGATCCGGAAGTAGTACAAACTCGGATCATCTCCAATGAATTTTACATGGGCTTGTTATAGGATGGAAGTACTCCATTTTAGGATCCTTAACATTGCTTTAGAAGTTGTGCCTTGGAAGTTTATTTGGATGAAGAAATTAAAAAAATTGACAAATTAACAAATTTTTTCCAATTTCACTTTTTATTTTTATCGGTATTTTTTGTTACACTTTTATTTTCTTATTATCTAACTTTTACAAATTGAAAAACTTCTTAGCTTCCACAGGATGCTGAACACCATGCCCCAAAATGTTTGTGATATGAACCTAATATGACACCACGGCATAACATTCTAACTAGTTCCTGAGATCTTCTTTATTATTATGAATGAAAAAATAAAGAACGCTGTTTCAACTCTCACCAGTGGCAATTTTTATTAAATATTTTTTTCATATTTGTTGTTATGATCTCAGCTTAAAAACCATTGCGTTTACTAAACTACAAGAGTACCTTAACCAACAGAGGTAAAGAATGTCTGTCAAATTTATTTGGGCAAAGCCCTATAGACTGTACGATGGTTGGATGGACGCACGTTTCGGAATTACCACATTCCTCATCAGCATCCTCTACTTGCAGCAATGGTTTTCAATCTGCTAAAAACTCCTACTACCAGGTATGAGTACAAGTATGCCGGCTCCATATTGGTAACAACTTCTTCGTACATATATCAGCAGTAATACTTTTACATAGACATTACATTGGAGGAAAGTACTTCGGTGCAAGCATACCAGCAGTGGAAAAATAAGTAAAGGGTGATTTGTTAAGAGCTTGATAACTTTTTTTAAAAAAAAATCGCATAAAATTTGCAAAATCTCATCGGTTCTTTATTTGAAACGTTAGATTGGTCCATGACATTTACTTTTTGAAGATAATTTCATTTAAATGTTGACCGCGGCTGCGTCTTAGGTGGTCCATTCGGAAAGTCCAATTTTGGGCAACTTTTTCGAGCATTTCGGCCGGAATAGCCCGAATTTCTTCGGAAATGTTGTCTTCCAAAGCTGGAATAGTTGCTGGCTTATTTCTGTAGACTTTAGACTTGACGTAGCCCCACAAAAAATAGTCTAAAGGGGTCAAATCGCATGATCTTGGTGGCCAACTTACCGGTCCATTTCTTGAGATGAATTGTTCTCCGAAGTTTTCCCTCAAAATGGCCATAGAATCGCGAGCTGTGTGGCATGTAGCGCCATCTTGTTGAAACCACATGTCAACCAAGTTCAGTTCTTCCATTTTTGGCAACAAAAAGTTTGTTAGCATCGAACGATAGCGATCGCCATTCACCGTAACGTTGCGTCCAACAGCATCTTTGAAAAAATACGGTCCAATGATTCCACCAGCGTACAAACCACACCAAACAGTGCATTTTTCGGGATGCATGGGCAGTTCTTGAACGGCTTCTGGTTGCTCTTCACTCCAAATGCGGCAATTTTGCTTATTTACGTAGCCATTCAACCAGAAATGAGCCTCATCGCTGAACAAAATTTGTCGATAAAAAAGCGGATTTTCTGCCAACTTTTCTAGGGCCCATTCACTGAAAATTCGACGTTGTGGCAGATCGTTCGGCTATTCATGATGAAATGTCAAAGCATAATGAGCATCTTTCTCTTTGACACCATGTCTGAAATCCCACGTGATCTGTCAAATACTAATGCATGAAAATCCTAACCTCAAAAGAATCACCCTTTACTTCGTCGCATCCATACCAGCGCTCCACAAAAAATACATGCAAAGAAAAAAAACGTTTGGAAAACGTGTACCGAAAACGTTTTTCTTTTGTTAGAGTTCTTTGAATTGCTTCGAAAAGCATACACTTTTATCACCAAAAAATTCGTTTGTTACAAAATGTTTATTTTTTTAATAAAAAAAGTTATTTTTGACGTTGTGTCACTATTCCCAAGTGTACCGGTTGACTTAGCTTTAAAAATCATCGAAAGTAGATGGCAAGAATTGGAGGGCCATACTAGACTTACAAAGAATATATTTATGAAAATTTTAAAATTCTGCATAGTGGAGACTAGATACTTTACGTATGAAGACAAAACATATAAACAAAAGAGAGGACTGCCGATGGGATCATCTGCTTCACCTATTGTAGCTGATATAGTTATGGAACATTTACTGGACAACTGCATGGAAAACTTGACAACAAAACCAAAAATCTTGACGAAATATGTGGACGATATATTTGCTGTGGTTCGGGAAGGTGCAATACATGAGATCTTGACAACATTAAATGGCTTCCATAATAGCATAAAATTCACGGTAGAAATAGAGAAAAACGGCAGAATTCCATACTTAGACACGCTGGTTATCAGGAAGGAAAATTATAAACTTGGTTTAGATTGGTACCAAAAACCAACAGCATCGGGGAGAATAATGAATTATTTTTCACAACACCCAAAAAGGATAGTGATTAACACAGCAAAAAATCTTATAAACAGGGTGTTAAACATAAGTGACAAAGAATATCATTCTAAAAACAAATCCATTATTAGAGATATTCTACACAACAATCATTTTCCAAAATATTTAATTAATGACTTAATATCACAATTTAAACCGGAGGGGAAAAAACAAAACGAAAATAAAAACGAGGAAACAATATACAAGTCACTAGTATATGTCAACAAATTATCAGAACGAATTACAAACTCTGAAATCTTTGATAAAGGACAATACACTTTAGCACACAAGTCAAACAATACTCTCAAAAAATTATTTTCCAACATGAAAACCAAGATCCCCACTATGGAAAAACATAATACGATTTATGAAATACCGTGCGGTGGAAATAATAAAGAAAAATGTGAAAAAGTTTATGTAGGAACATCCAAAAACAAATTAAAAACAAGAATTTCAGGACATAAATCGGATATTAAATTACGCACCAACTCGAATACCACAAAAACGGCACTAGCAGACCACTGTGCGAGAAACAATCATACCCCAAACTTTGACGACGTAAGAATATTAGAAAGAGAGAATAATTACAGCAAAAGGTTTACACTAGAAACACTTCACATAAACAATGTACCTGCAAGCAAACGAATGAACTTCAAAGTTGATACAGAAAACATCGCTCAGTGTTACAGGCATTTGCTTCGGAAAAGGAAACAACAAATACATGGTAGTGATCATCGTGCAATAGTAAAAACAACTCAGTGCAATACAGACAGCTGACGAGGGTAGTGAATCTACAGTAGCTTTAAGTATTTTGTGTTGTGGATACTACACATGTAAGTCATTGGTTGTGTTGCTGTTTTAATTTTTCTGTTCGCCTCATACTTGAAAAATGAGATTAAGATATGTCTGTCCGATTCTTGTATAATTATATTATTCTATAATACCATTTGAGATTATTAACTAAAAGTAATTAAGATTTACACTTATTTAAATTATTAAATGTTTAATACTGTGATATTTATGAAATGTAATTTCTATAAATCTATTGCAGACCCCTGAGGAACCGATTCAATATCGTAATCGCGAAATATTGGGAATAATAAATAAAATATTTTAAAAAGACCTCGAGCTTGAAGAACCATTAATTTATTTTTGAAATAACAACACAGTCCAATTCGTTTATATCAAACACTGTTCTTTTCTGACTTTAGGATTTTAATAAGACACATTTTACAGTTCATAGTAAAAATTTAATATAGTAGAATGTAATATTGAAAATTTTTTCGGAATCTTCCGACCATATCTGGAATATATGTAAAAAAAAAACTTTGGTCGAAGCAGGATCGAACCCACGACCCCTGGCATGTAAGTCGGACGTAGCAACCACTGCTCCACGGTGCCCAACTAAATATATTTTTCTGTTAAATAAACTTTGTTTAATCGGCTCGTGGGCGCCGCAAGCTATGCTATATAAATATAACTTATATGGGTAATTGTCTATTGATGACAATAACGGCTACATAGCTCAGTGGATAGTGTGTTGGCTTACAAATTGCATGGTCCGCGGTTCGATTCTCCGTCCAGGCGAAAGGTAAAAAAAAAATTTTTAAATTTATAAAATCGTATAATTTCTTCTACACTATTTGTATTACAGAAAAAGATGCTAAGAACTAAAAAACTTCGTAGAAGTGAGAAAGATGTGAGGGAAAATGCAATTAGCCAGAAATTTTTTTTTTCTTATAAGTTTGATTCATATTCTCGGTCTTCTACTACACCTTTCTCTTCCTCTGTTTATATATATGATACAATTTGTACTTTGAAAATCTCAATTACACCAGGAGGAATCGAACTCAGACCTGTTGTTTTGTAATCCAACACACTAACAGGTTGGCTGATAAGTCCCCGGTCTGACACATAGATGGCGTCGCTAGTATTAAATGCATATTATTTTTATATAGTACCAACCTTCAAATGATTCGTGTCAAAATTTGACGTCTGTAAGTCAATTAGTTTGTTAGATAGAGCGTCTTTTGTGAAGCAACTTTTGTTATTGTGAATAAAAAATGGAAAAAAGGAATTTCGTGTTTTGATAAAATACTGTTTTCTGAAGAGAAAAAATACGGTGGAAGCAAAAACTTGGCTTGATAATGAGTTTCCGGACTCTGCCCCAGGGAAATCAACAATAATTGATTGGTATGCTAAATTCAAGCGTGGTGAAATGAGCACGGAGGACGGTGAACGCAGTGGACGCCCGAAAGAGGTGGTTACCGACGAAAACATCAAAAAAATCCACAAAATGATTTTGAATGACCGTAAATGAAGTTGATCGAGATAGCAGAAGCCTTAAAGATATCAAAGGAACGTGTTGGACATATCATTCATCAATATTTGGATATGCGGAAGCTCTGTGCAAAATGGGTGCCGCGCGAGCTCACATTGTGTTTCCAGCTGTTAACTCGTAATACACCCGAGTTTTTCCGTCGATATGTGACAATGGATGAAACATGGCTCCATCACTACACTCCTGAGTCCAATCGACAGTCTGCTGAGTGGACAGCGACCGTTGAACCGTCTCCGAAGCGTGGATAGACTCAAAAGTCCACTGGCAAAGTAATGGTTTCTGTTTTTTGGGATGCGCATGGAATAATTTTTATCGATTATCTTGAGAAGGGAAAAACCATCAACAGTGACTATTATATGGCGTTATTGGAGCGTTTGAAGGTCAAGGTGACGTGCCACAAGTCATTGAGAACGATGGCAAAAATTCATGAATTGGGCTTCGAATTGCTTCCCCACCCACCGTATTCTCCAGATCTGGCCTCTAGCGACATTTTCTTGTTCTCAGACCTCAAAAGGATGCTCGCAGGGAAAAAATTTGGCTGCAATGAAGAGGTGATCGCCGAAACTGAGGCCTATTTTGAGGCAAAACCGAAGGAGTACTACCAAAATGGTATCAAAAAATTGGAAGGGCGTTATAATCGTTGTATCGCTCTTGAAGGGAACTATGTTGAATAATAACAACGAATTTTGACAAAAAAATGTGTTTTTCTTTGTTAGACCGGGGACTTATCAGCCAACCTATTATACCCTATGGATTTATTCAATGATGTAATTTTGCAATATAAATGATGTACTATACAACTTAAGAAAACAAGAGTATATTTTATTGGCATTATAAATTAATATGTTGTATTTTTTTCTGAAATGTAATATTCGCTACTATTAACGGTGTCCACAATCGCTGTAGAGGTTATTCTATTTAAAAAAATGTCAAGAAAAAAAGCAAATTTTTAAAAAATTTAATACGAAAAAAAACAAACAAAAAATAAATTTAAAAATAGAGTCTCAGCAGGATTCGAACCCGGACCGCAAGATATGATTTTAATTACTGGTATTAATAAAAGGAATCACTTTTAGTCTACACAGGTAAGTTATTATTTAAATTTTTAAATTAAGTAATACTACAAGTAGTAAGGTTTTGATTACCGGTATTACTGGAAGAATCACTACACTCTTTGAAAAATATGTTTTTCATATGTTCCGATATAAACAAAATTTGTTTCGGGCACAATTTTTAAACACAATATATTTAGGTGCAAACATGTAATGTTCCTAAAGTAACACTAAATGTTTGGGACACATATGTTAATATGTTAGAATCTATTATGTTTGGGGCATGAATGTTTTATAAAAATAATATGTGTGAATGTAAACATATATAAATTTACAAATTTCGAGTAAACATATATATGTTGAGATATTTTATTCAGAGACCGACAGAGAGAGAGAGAATATAGAGAAAGATACCGAGATGGAAACCGGGAGGGTTGGCGAAAGATATCAACATAACAAAGCGAGAGAATGAAAAGAGAGCAATTTCTGTGAAACCGCTTATATATTGTTTCGGAAAACTGTTTTATGATAGGGCCAAAAATTTAATATGCTTAAGTCTAAATATTATTTAATTTGAATATTAGAATGAGTATTCGGAGTAAAGAGAATAGACATTCGGAACCAAGAGACATTTGAAAAAAAAAAACAACGTGTGTTTTCGTCTTGAGAGCAGCATTTTATGTATGTGTGGACATGTGTTTTGTTTATCATTTTGGCATTATGGGCACAATTTTTTATTGGTTCGTTAAAAGAAATCGGAACGTATGCTAACCACTCCTCCACGTGGCCAACGAATGTATGTTTCTGTTAAATAATGTTATGTTTGCATGGGTTCGTGGGCGCTGCAAACTATGCTATATAAATGTAACATATAACGATAATTGTCTATTGGTGACTATAACAGCTACGTAGCCCAGTGGTAGTGTGTTGGCTTACAAATTGCATGGTTCCCGGTTCGATTCTCCGTCCAGGCGAAAGGTAAAATTTTAAAAAATTACAAAATTGAATAATTTCTGCAACATTATTTGTATTACATCAGAAACAGTTGTCAAGAACTAAAAATTTCGTGGAAGTGAAAATTATGTGAGGGAATGAGCACAATCTTCTTGGGGAGAAAATTCTTCCAAGCATATAATATTTTTGGGCTCAAAATGCTTCCAAACATATAATATGTCCACATAAAACAAACATAATAATGTTTCGGCAATATCCAATAATATATGTGCTTCCTGCAAAATATATTTGGAACATATGTTAGAGAAGCGATTTTTTTTTGAGGGTGTAGTGCTTACCCAGTTTTTGCTGGGTGAGATCAAAACAACAAATATGATTGAAGTACAAACCAACCATAACAAAACAAAATTAAATATTTTTCTAATTTTTTTTTTTATGTTGTACATAGTTTTTTTTTTTTGGCATATATTTTTATATAAATATATTTTTTCCATTAAAAATCAACAACAAATTACAAATGATCGTTATTTACAAAGCCTTCTCAAAAGAACTTTCATGGAAGTACAAAAGTTATACGGCACAGGTTCAAATCCCATCGGTGTTGAATTTTTTATTTTTTTACTTTTTTATTTATTTTCTTAAACTTAAATTTTCACTTAAAACTGCCTAATTCCGTATATTCTAATACTTGTTCAAAAGGACTGCATCGGAAGAGGAAAAACTCTATAGGGGATCCTAGGATGCCCTTTAAAAGAAATGTATGTGAACTTGTCCAAAAGGACTGCATCGGAAGTGGGAAAAATTGATGGGGGATTCCGGGATGCGCTTTAAAAGAAATGTTTATGGAGCAACTTCCATTTTTTTCTCGGTATATTTCTTTATTTATTTATAGTATTTATTATGCTATATGTTACCAGCCGGTTTAATTATAATCATTATAGTATGTGGTAGAACTATGAGTGTATAAAAATTACTTAGTATACTATTAATTATAAATAAAAAGTATTAAATAATAAGTAATAAATTAAAAAGTATTGATAAAAATTATGATTAAAAAGGATTGAAAGTTTAAGTTTAAATAGCTACATTTCAATGTAATCAACACAAAACCAAATTTAATAAGTTTAACAAAAAAGTGAACGTAATAATGGAAAATATCAAATAAAGAATTGAAAATATACAAAGCACTCTTAAAAGCATTTGCGTTGCCATTGAATTGAATAAGCGTGGGCAGAGAATGAAGCAGCCGAGTCGCGCCGCCGATTTTATCTGCCGCCAACCAGTTTCTGCCAGTCGAAGCCGCAGCCGAATATGTCGACTCATCTTGACTCAAAATTAGCCGCCAATTAATCAAAAATAATGATTAAATCAGAAAAATTATTTAATAATTTTTGTATTTTTTGTCAAAATGTTTAACATTCCACCCCAAATCAGTCAGTATCAAATTGCTATAATAATTTTGCAAAAGTTTAGCTCAGAAAATTTGAATGAAATGTAAATGTGATTGTAAGATTGGTTGTACAACTAATCTCATCGCCATTCGGATAACTTCAAATTGATTTTATAATAAATAATTGTCCGCCGCCGAATATACAAATTTATATCGGCTTAGCCGTCAAGCCGCCGCCGCCGGAAGCAAACAAAATTGTGTCAGCCCCCGCCGGCAAAAATGGGTTCACTTCATTCTCTGGGCGTGGGCTGTGAGTTCCATAGACGAATTGCATTGTGGAAAAATTGCCATTTAGATATCTGTAGACGATGATCTATCAAAAATATGTCTGTTGAAGAGACTCAATTGGTACGAAAATAAGTAGAATTGTCGATCTTGGAGTGAAGATCAGCCATAAGCATTGCAAAAAGTTACCAATGCATCCTGGAAAATTCACAGTTTGGTACTGTTTACGGGCTTGTGGCATCATTGGACCTAACTTGTTCAAAGATGATGCGAAACGTAACGTAACTGTGAATTGTGAGCGCTACCGTGAGATGATACCCAACATTTTTTGCCCAAAATTCAAAAACTTGACTTGCATGATATGTGGTTTTAATAAGACGCGCCGAAAAAATCCGTGGTTAAAGTAACGCTAAATTTAACGTATTTTATTATTATTTGCATGTAGATAAATTTTATCATTTTTTCAAAATTTTCCACAGCTCAATGAAATTTCCAATTTTAAGTACATCTCAAATATTTTATGAAGTAAACGTGGGTATAGAGTGCAATGATGATACACATAAGTTCAATATGAACTAAAACAAAAGAAATTTTTCGTACTATTCCCAAAAATAGTAAGAATGAACTACTCTGTAGTTAAAATGGTTATGATTTAGCGCCAATGATTTTTTCTTTACATTTAGTTCATTTTAGTTCTTCTATGAGAGGGTGTAATATCGTGAAGTGCAGTTAAAAAGTACATCCTGGCATTAAATTTTCCTGGTTTTAATAACTCTTTCTGAAATTCTCAAAATGTGGAGTACAATTTTCGCACAACGTAGTTCATTCTACCTATAATAAATGATCTTCAAACCGTTTGTTTATCCATTTTTTATGTATAGTTTGAAAGTTGTATATTTGAAATTGGGGTAGTTCACATTCAACAACTGACGTGATTTTGAGGAAAGCTCGTTCTAAAATGCTTATAAAGGGAAAATATTTCAAACTCCAAAACGTAGTTATATGCACGAAGTGGTCAAGAAATATCGTTCTCCGAACGAAAATGATGAACATCCATACCAAAATATTTCGAATACATATAACATTTCATTATGTGCGTTTCTGTACTACCCATCATTTGTAAGAAATGTTTATAAAGGGTGATTCTTTTGAGGTCAGGATTTTCATGCATTAGTATTTGACAGATCACGTGGGATTTCAGACATGGTGTCAAAGAGAAAGATGCTCAGTATGCTTTGACATTTCATCATGAATAGACTTACTAACGAGCAACGCTTGCAAATCATTGAATTTTATTACCAAAATCAGTGTTCGGTTCGAAATGTGTTTCGCGCTTTACGTCCGATTTATGGTCTACATAATCGACCAAGTGAGCAAACAATTAATGCGATTGTGACCAAGTTTCGCACTCAGTTTACTTTATTGGACATTAAACCAACCACACGAATGCGTACAGTGCGTACAGAAGAGAATATTGCGTCTGTTTCTGAGAGTGTTGCTGAAGACCGTGAAATGTCGATTCGTCGCCGTTCGCAGCAATTGGGTTTGTGTTATTCGACCACATGGAAGATTTTACGCAAAGATCTTGGTGTAAAACCGTATAAAATACAGCTCGTGCAAGAACTGAAGCCGAACGATCTGCCACAACGTCGAATTTTCAGTGAATGGGCCCTAGAAAAGTTGGCAGAAAATCCGCTTTTTTATCGACAAATTTTGTTCAGCGATGAGGCTCATTTCTGGTTGAATGGCTACGTAAATAAGCAAAATTGCCGCATTTGGAGTGAAGAGCAACCAGAAGCCGTTCAAGAACTGCCCATGCATCCCGAAAAATGCACTGTTTGGTGTGGTTTGTACGCTGGTGGAATCATTGGACCGTATTTTTTCAAAGATGCTGTTGGACGCAACGTTACTGTGAATGGCGATCGCTATCGTTCGATGCTAACAAACTTTTTGTTGCCAAAAATGGAAGAACTGAACTTGGTTGACATGTGGTTTCAACAAGATGGCGCTACATGCCACACAGCTCGCGATTCTATGGCCATTTTGAGGGAAAACTTCGGAGAACAATTCATCTCAAAAAATGGACCGGTAAGTTGGCCACCAAGATCAGGCGATTTGACGCCTTTAGACTATTTTTTGTGGGGCTACGTCAAGTCTAAAGTCTATAGAAATAAGCCAGCAACTATTCCAGCTTTGGAAGACAACATTTCCGAAGAAATTCGGGCTATTCCGGCCGAAATGCTCGAAAAAGTTGCCCAAAATTGGACTTTCCGAATGGACCACCTAAGACGCAGCCGCGGTCAACATTTAAATGAAATTATCTTCAAAAAGTAAATGTCATGGACCAATCTAACGTTTCAAATAAAGAACCGATGAGATTTTGCAAATTTTATGCGTTTTTTTTTTTAAAAAGTTATCAAGCTCTTAACAAATCACCCTTTAATTATAGTGGTTTGGTATCCCAACAATATGGGCTATGAAGCACCTTTTAAGAGCTTCATGGCCCACTGGATATTATGTTGCCTTACAAAACCATTTTCCGTTCGGAAAAAGATAAAATTTAAGAAATATACTCGTATATAAAATATGATATTTGCTCTACATTCTGGCTCCGGGAAACAGTCCCCAAAATGAAAATGAAATAATGTCCTAAGTTTTTGGATTTTGTTTTGTAACGAAATAAAGCCTAATTTTAACCCATTAACGCCCAAAATAAAACTGCCGGTAAAAAATTGATTTTATGGGTTTTATTAACTCAGTAACGACTAAATAAAAATATTTAAATAAAAAAACTGAAACTTTCTAGAAAAAAACGGGTGTCCCCATGTGGGGACATTGGGCAGATTAAGTATGAAATTCTACAAAAATCTCCATTACCTGGTAGTAGAATTTTAAACTTGTTATTACAATAAACTCAACAGTTTTATCTACACACACTCGAGATATTATATGCGAAAAATTATGGACTATACTATATTTTACATAAACATGAACCAGGAGCAAGTAGGAAAAGATAGTAAAGATTGGCATATTCGGTTAATAGCGAAACCCGGTTTGGACCACCGGTTAACCGGTGGTTTCCTCTTAAAGTCAAACTTTTTGTCATCAAAATGAGAAACAACTGAATTGGGAGCCAACGTGGTGCAATGGTTAGCATGCCCGCCTTGCATACACTAGGTCGTGGGTTCGATTCCTGCTTCGACCGAACACCAAAAAGTTTTTCAGCGGTGGATTATCCCAACTCAGTAATGCAGGTGACATTTCTGAGGGTTTCAAAGCTTCTCTAAGTGGTTTAACTGCAATGTGGAACGCCGTTCGGACTCGGCTATAAAAAGGAGGTCCCTTGTCATTGAGCTTAACATGGAATCGGGCAGCACTCAGTGATAAGAGAGAAGTTCACCAATGTGGTACCACAATGGACTGAATAGTCTAAGTGAGCCTGATACATCGGGCTGCCACCTAACCTAACCTACAACACATTTTTACTTATACCCTCAAAAAAAAATCGCTTTTGTAACATATACCCCAAACACATTTTGCTTCGCGTATGTATATATTTTCAATATTGGTCCAAACAAAATATTGTTTGTATTATTCAAACATATTATGTTTCACCTTAGGGCATACACTGGTAGAAAATAATTTTAATGAAATTTTCTTTGTGTGGATATATTTTTAAGGCGACAATTGGTTACTTCCATTATTTTACTTGCAGCATACTCTCTAGGTCTCTCTTTCTAATTACATATATGTTTATAGGTTATTTCTAAATTAGTATATGTTTATATATATCCCAAACATAATATGTTCTAACATATTAACATATATGTCCCAAACATGTTACGCTAGTTTATGAACATTATATTGGTGCACTTAAAAATATTGTGTTAAAAAAATTGAGTTCCAAACATATAATTTTTAACCCAAACATATGAAAAACAGTATTTTTCGTCCGTGCAGAAGCACAAAATACTTTGGTTAAAGTTATTAAGTTTCTTTGAGTTGATTTTCACTGCTTGTAAGAAAAACTCTTGTGGTCTATTATTCCGGGCATCAGACATCAAAAACGTAGAAAAATTCCAAAAAATTTCCAAATATCATCCCAAAATTTGCTCATATAAATTCAACAAGGCAGCACTATGGTCATGTTTTTTTTTTCCTTTGATATTTCCTTCCTCCCATCAAGTGTTTGCTTCGCCTTCATACATTCCCACAGTCAGTCAGTCAGTCTTTCATATTTGTTTTCAATTTCTTTTGGCCAAAGAATATGAGATACTACTGCGTAAGCTATTCAAATTAATTGAAAGTATTCACGGGCGTACATCAACGTACAAACGCCCATTCATGCAACCATATATCTCTATATTTGTTCCTAAATGCTAGAAAACTACGTAGGTGCACAAAGTCATATGTTTGGATATAAGTAAAAATAATAAAAAAATTATCCATAATAATCACAATTTAAAAGTAGATTTCTCGTGTTTACAAAATTCGGATAAGTCGACTTTTGAAAAATTTGGATTGTCGACATTTTTAAACTTTGGAAAAGTCAACTTGTCTATCTTTTTTACTTTTTTATAAATTTTCAGCATAAAAATATCTACATCAAGATACGAGATCAACGATTGCTACTATACTGGGTGAAGATTTAACAATTATGAGCTAAGCAATTATCTCATCGGCAATCAAAAAAGCATCGCCAAAAAATTAATGAAAATGTTATTTTTGGATCCAGAAGTGGTGCAAAATTTGCGCAGAAGCGATGAATTTAACATGAACTTGTCATAGAATGGATGTCCTCCATTTCAACAGCAGTTGCACTGAATTTGAATCACTTTTTAGGGTGTGATGTTATCACAATGGACTGAATAGTCTAAGTGAGCCTGAATCTTAATCGGGCTGCCACTTTAACCTTTAGGGTGTGATATGAATTCATTGTTTTGGATGTTAATTAAGAAATTTTGTGATATTTTGCCAAATAAAATTTTGTTTATGATTTTTTATGCATTCTAAATCCATTCTAGATCAATTACGGTAGAAAACAAAAGACAATGCTAATTAGTGTACTTTAAAAATTTCCAAAAACCAACATTGGTTTTTCGATTTTTTTTTTTGCAAAAAGTCGATGTTTTGACTTTTGACCCGCAAATGTGTATTCAACCAAATCTTTACGTAATAATAAAGTCCGATAATAATTGTTTGCTAAAATGGTACAAGTAATTTATAAGGTAGACTTAATGTGGAATTACATACCATCCTGGCATACTTGCTTACGTTATATTCGAATGCGTTGACAACTACGATTTTTCAAATGCACAGCATGCTTCGGAACACCAATAGATTTGCTGAGTGCAATCCTCGCCTCTGCGCCTTTTACTAAGTTTTTATATAACACACACTATTTTAAGTATAGGATTTAATGTGTTTTAACTTCCTCAATAATTCCTCGTTCATATTTTAGATATTTTCGTTTATAGATTTGTTTACGTTTTGTTTAGTGTTGCCAACGCACCCAACGCAATGAACAGTTAAAAGGTGAAATTACACCACCCGGTCATGCGAGCGTACGCTATTGTCAAAAAGATAAAATGTGGGAAATATGTACTTTTGTTTTTAGTTATACGACAATGTTACGGATACATAGGACCGCATGAAGTTGATGAGCTTTTAATGAGTTCGAGTGCGTTCACAACACTAGTCATATGGTTCTGATTTGTTTACATAACGTAACCTACCCCACACAAAACAAAAGCAATCTAAAATCCAGACGAAAAACCTAATGAAGTTAAAAAAGCATAAAGTTATATACTTTAAAAAATGCGTGGAATATAAAAATATAGTAAAAAGCGCAGAGGCTTGGGATTCAATCAGCAAATCTTTTGGTGTTCCGACGCATGCTTTGTAACTCAATTGAAAAATCGTATTCGTTAACGCATTTGAATATAACGTACGCACACATGGGTGGGTGGTATGTAATTCCACTTAAAAGTTCGTAAACTTCAGGTGTCCGTTACGTTGTCGTGTAACTCAAACAATAGTTTTTCCCACATTTTAACTTTTTTTGACAATTGCACATAACGTACGCATGCATGGTCAGATTGCATGTATTTCCACATATAATTCATCAAGTGTCAAGGGCTATTTTAAGTGTGAAAACATATTAGTTGTAGTTAGAAATTGTTCTATTGATGTATTGTTGTTGTTGTTATTTTTGGGGTAGTGAATCTACCTTAAATTACTGGTACCGTGCTTGCTTATTACTAGTGTAGCAAGCACACCCAGAAAAAAGTGTCTTCGAAATAAAAGGAAAAAATGTTCATCAATTTAGTTTAGCCATTTTATTTCCATTCAGTTAAATTTTTGTGTCAAATAATAAAATTTATTTGTTTCAGTAAAAAAATCCTAAACTGAAAGCAGTTAGGAATAGTTCATTAACTTGAATAAGGCATGTAATTTTACTAATACTGTTTTCTTCGCTGGGTATAAGAATTTACTACTGAACAAGAAAATTTTATTCACTGATAACAAAGCATTCGTAAAAATAAACAAAAAGCGAACTAAAACCAAGTTTCTTCAAATTTAGTAAAGTTTCTTATAAAATGATAAATTTATTTATTTATTTATATTCCTACTATGAAGTATTCAATCCTTTCAAAACTTAAGGAAACACACTTATTAGAATATAGGAAAATTTCCTACATTTCTTTTATCTACCTGTAATCGATACCTGTCATCGATATGTTTGCGCGTGGGTTGTTTTTTAATTGGAATCGCTTTGTTATGGTATACGGAGAGATTGTTAAAAAATAAATATAATATAATAAAAAACAAATAAAATACATAAAATATTTGTTATTTTAAATTAGTGAGAAAATTTTTCGTTTTTTGAAAATTGGTTTATAAAAAAAGAAAACACCAGCAGAATAACCACCCCTTCATTCGACTTCATTTTGGATTATCATGGTAATATTCAGTGACGCTAACCTTTTTTGAAAAAATTGGTTTAAGATTTTTTGTTTATATTTGTAGGTATTGAAATTGTAAAAGGTGGACAAAATTGCTAGCGGCAACTTATTCAAAGTGAAAGGTACTAGAAGAAGAAAAAAATGTGTTTTAATATTTCAAGGCCAGTCGATGCTGTTGATTCTAAATAAATATATTTAATATATTAATAAAACATGTATTTTATTGAAGAAAAAATTGCCTATATAAATAAATAAAATTCTATTTAAAAACGAAGATAAGCAGTTCGAATTTTGAAGTAAAAGGTTTACCACAAATATGTAAGATTTATCCAAATGAAAGAAGAATGTTCAATAAAATCATTCCATATATGAATGCAATTCTGTTAAATTTTTTCATTCTGTAGTATAGTTGTACATAAATATAGGAAAATGTTAACTAATATATGGAATGCATTCTACCTAATTTCTACGAAAATCATATCGTTCAAACAAATAAAAATGTCTTTGGCGCTATACGAAGTTCAATTTTCTTCACAATAAGTTCATTTTAACTTAAAGAAGAGGTCACTTTTTTCTGGGTGCACTTTAATAGAATTGATGACAAAAATCAGTTAATTTCATTTTAGATGTATGGCATGACACCATTGCATACGAAAAGTTTATGAGTTCAATCCCAGTTTAAGGCGAGTGTCAAAAACATCTTCAGTGCACCCAGAAAAAAGGGGCTCTAATGCCAACTGAACTTTATTTTAGTTCATGAAGATTAGTTGATTTTAGTTAAATTTTGCACAATATGAGTAAATGTTCCTTATTTGAATAATTTTTTGCTAACTTTAATGACGTGAACTAAAAATAAGAAAAAAAGTTGTATACAAATATAGTGCACAAATAAAATAGTTCATATAAAAAAATAAAATAGTTCATATTTTCCTAAAATGACAGAAGTTTGCTTAAATTGAGTTCATAGGTCTCTCAAATGAGTAAATTTTACTAAATTTGTACCTGTCATGAATTTCGTATAGCGCTAAAGACATTTTAACAATTTTTATATCCAATTTTTTCTTTCAACAGATGAAATTTTCTTAAACAAGAGAAAAAAATTAATTATTTTTAATAAATTTTCTTCAATTTGACAAAAAGTATTAACTTATTTGTAACATGCTGCAATTAGAAAACTATTTTAGTTAAAACTTTCTAAAATAAACCTACATTTTCTTCCACGGTGGGTCACTTTTTTTTGGGTGTGGTATTTTATCTTATCTCGTTAATGCTGGCGATATTATTGATTGTTTCAAAGGTTTTACTCCTAATGAGTGTTGCCAGGTTAGGGGTTTTCCCCTCAAATTTAGGGGGGTTTTCACGTTTAGGGGTATTTTTAGTGGTAACATTTATTTAGGGGGATTTTTGGGGGTAAAAAGTATCTTAGACCTCATAAAGTGGAGCAATTTTCAACCAAATTTTGAACAATTCTGACATGAAATTGGGGGAGAAAGATGCAGGAAATCAACCCAAATTCCTAAATATAAGCAAGAAAGCATTACCATTATTTTCATCATCCTTTTCAATTGCTTCTTTTTAATTTAATTTTTTAATATTTGACACAGTTAAAAAAAGAAATCGTATTTTAACTTAGAAGCTGAAAGCATTTTTAGAGTTAAATTTTCATTCAATTATGGGTTTTAGGGAGCCACCGTGGTGCAATGGTTCAGCGCTGGATTATTCCACCTCATTAATGTTGGCGACATTTTGGAGTGTTTCAAAATTTCTCTAAGTGGTTTCACTACAATGTGGAACGCCGTTCGGACTCGGCTATAAAAAAGAGGTCCCTTGTCATTGAGCTTAACATAGATTCGGGCTGGACTCAGTGGTAAGAGACAAGTTCACCACAGTGGTATCACAATGGACTGAATACTCTAAGTGAGCTAAAAAACGGGCTGCCACCTAACCTATGGATCTCATAATTTAACACCTACACCCAGAAAAAAAGGGGCTCTAATGCCAACTGAACTTTAGTTTAGTTCATGAAGATTAGTTGATTTTAGTTAAGTTTTGCACAATATGAGTAAATGTTCCTTATTTGAATAATTTTTTGCTAACTTTAATGACGTGAACTAAAAATAAGAAAAAAAAGTTGTATACAAATATAGTGCACAATTTTACTAAAAAATTAAATAGTTCATATTTTCCTAAAATGGCAGAAGTTTGCTTAAATTGAGTTCATAAGTCTCTCAAATGAGTAAACTAAAATTGTACCTGTCTCGAACTTCGTACAGCGCTAAAGTGCTTTTTTGAGTGTACAATTTTTAGACTGCAACAGCAAATTTAAAATTAAAATTATAATAATGTATATATTTACCGAATTTCGTTTATTTATGTTTTTTTTTACGTTGTAAACCGAAATTTATTTAAAAGATTTATACATTAAATTATTTTGTTTTACCTGCTTTTTAAATTGATATCGTATTATTATATATTTTTATTCAATTAAATTTTTAAAATGTATAACTACAGGATTTTTACACGAAATTTGGGAACCCATTTTGTACTTTTTACATTCTTAAATTTTTGGGGGTTTTTGAAAAAACTCTAGACCAATTTAGGCGTTTTTTTCTTAAGATTTGGGGGGAAGATTCAAAAATCACCTGGCAACACTGCTCCTAATGTAACACACCGTTCGGACTCGGCTATATACAGGGCATCCCTTTTCAAACTGGAATGAATTTTCCATGCGAGCTTGCAATAATGGCTACCCTTATAACCTAACCTACATCAACAGCCTTAATGGCTCCCCAAGTGTATTTATAAATATTCGAATATATGACTGAAACCAAAACGAAAATTTAGCTGATGGCCTCTGTAGCCAATGCTACTATTGTAATATTATTCTTATATTATACTATAAGTCTAATTTTGTAAATAAATAAATAAATAAATAAAACGAAAATACTAAATGCGCATTATTCTAATTCTTATTGTTTTATTTCACACGTATTGCCACACTCTTCAATCTTGCGAATCCTATATAAAGAACATAGTCAAATAAATAAAACTTCTATACTGTTTTTTTCTTTTTGTGCTTGTACGTGTTTTGTTGTAAGCTATGTCTACAACAAAACACGTACAAGCACAATGGACTGAATAGTCTAAGTGAGCCTGAATCTTAATCGGGCTGCCACTTTAACCTAACCTAAGCTATGTCTAATTCCTTCCGATCCACTTCAACGTCATCAAAATTAAAATGAGTGCAAATTTCAACACAGAGCCATTTATGGGGATTCCCATTGGTTCAAGTGATGAAAATCTACTGCCAAGTAGCTCTGGTATGGCTAATGTATTGAGATGTCCTTAAACAATACAAAATCAGACGCTAATTTCTAACGCTGTTGGTTTGTTAAGCTTAATTTAGAAATATTTTTATTAGGCTACATTTCTAAAAGAAACAGTTAAATTGCACAAAAAACCCACTACTGGATAAGATGTATGTCAGCCGACATGAAACAAGAAAACCTGGATATTTTTTCGCCCTAACCAGAACAAAATTTATACACAGAAAAAAAGTGTCTCGTAAATTTAAGAAGATTTTTACAATAATTTATTACAAGAAATTTCCATAATTTTAGTGCATTTTTCGCATCTTCAACGAAAATTAACTACTCGGAGGGAAATTTTACAAATTCTAAGTAGCAATCCTCTAGTTCATGCCCTACAAAATACGATGGAAATTTCCTTAAAAAATTTCTTAACTGGTAGTTAAAAATTCGTTTATCATGCTATAAAACTACTTGTGAAATGTAAAGTATTTTCTAAATAATAAGTGCAATTTCTATAAGATTTTTTTGTATGAGAAAATATTTTTTTACGAAAAATGAACTTGAAAGTGGATAGCAATTTCTTACTGACAATTCCTATAGTTAATAATTGTTGGTAAAAAATTACCCAATGAAATAATTTTAGTTCACATGTAATTAAATTTATAGACATTTTCGTCAAAAATGGTATATAACATTTCATGAAAATTTTGCAAATTTTAAGTTAAACGTTTCATCGTTCATAAACTGGTGTGCCTTTACGAATATTATTCTTAGAGTAAATTGTCAGCAGATGCGATGAACTAATGCATAGTACAGAGATGTTTATCGGAATAGTGGAATGTGATTAATGTAAAGATGATGTAACTTGAGTTTTGTTGTGTATAAATGAGCGTGGGGTTGTTTTTATTTTTGTTCATTTAGTGGTTTGTGTGTGTGTTCGTTATTCGTGGATGGTTTATTTGGCTGGATGAGGAGTTGTTTTCAATAAAGGCACATCTGTTTTTGTTGGAATGTTTTGGCTTTGCTTGGTTTTGTTTGGCATGCTTCAGTTGTATAGTTGGCGTTGGCGTGGGTTGTTGCATCTTTCAAGCAGGTATGCAACAAGGGAATATAAAGGCATGGAATATTTTGGATTTTTGAGACATATATTGGTGTTTCTTTATTAAACCTTTTAAATTAAAGTTATTAATATTTTATCGGTAGTTTAGAAAAAAGTTATTAAGAATATTTAGTAAAATATGTTGAAATTAAAAGTGCATTGAAATTTTCATTATTCAATGTAAAAGATTAATACTCAATTCCAGATGAATTTGGAAAATTTTTGTTATATCTCAGCGTATAGTTTAGTCATAAGTTGGTAAGTATTTTTTTCATATGGCTTTCTTTTAAAAAGAATTTTTTTATGTATATTATTATTTGTTAATTAACTTTTTGGAAAGCAGTTTAATGTTTTTCTTTGTTGTAAAAGCAATATTTAATTTTAGAGCAACTCCAGATGGATTCGAACAAATTTAAAAAATAGAGAATTGGTAAGTTTTCTTTTAAAAATTGGCTTTCGTTCAACTAGAATATTTACGTTTTTATGACCTTTGTATCATCAAAATTACAGGTTTTTAATACCTTATTTTAGTATTTCTTTAATCAAATTTTTGGAAACCAATTTAATATTTTTAATGTAAAAAACAAATATTTAAATTCAGAATAACCTCTTAAAAATTTGGAAAAATTTTTAGTACTCCTTTGATTGTAATAAGTTAATGGTAAGGATTCTTTAACTTTCTTTTAACCATAATATTTTTATGCATATTATTATTTTTTTCATTAGATTCTTTGGAAACCTATTTAATAATTTTAATTAATGTAAAAAATAAACATTTAATTTCAGAGTAACCCAAATAAATTTGGACAACTTTTTATATTTCCCCTCATCGTACAATTTAATAGAGAATTGGTAAGTTTTATATTAAAACTTTGTCTTTCTTTCAACTAGAATATTTAACAACACAGTTTTATGAGTTTATATAGAATACTTCATTATTTCTCTAATTGTTTCAGGTACAAATTTTATGAGATACGTTTTCCAAAGAAAAGTTGAGATACGTTTTACAAAGAAAAGTTGAATTCCTTACACCATTTGATAAAATGCCCCCAAATATGGTAAGTTACAAGCTCAAATGAAGAAGTAAAAAATTATATTTCATTACATGGTGTTAATTTTTAACAATTTTAATTATTCAATTCAATAGCGGAGTATTTCATCGTAATAAGTACTTATTACGAATTTCACGTGTGGTGGAAATAATAAACCACCATGCAGCGAAATTCAAAGTCATCCACTGGGTTCCTAACTTCAGGGCCCAGTGGACTGGTAACGACTGAAGTTATAAATTTGGGCAGCGACCAAGAGTCAGGCCCAATTAGTCGACCTGTAGACGGGTCGACACGCGGTGACACTTTGGCAAGTCGAACCTTTTCTAAGGTGACGACATCAAAAGAAGGCAATCCCTCTCGAAAGAGATTCAAGGAACGAAGAAATGCTTTGTTTATCCTGAAGAAATTAGGATCAGTCGACCCAAGCACGTTGTCGGCTAAGCAAAGCGATTCCTTAATATGGGCTCTAGGAATTCTTGAAGCTGGAAAAAGGGAACGATCACCGGATGAGCTGCCATCCTCTAAACGGGATCAAAGATCGTTTGCCTCAGTTGCAAAAGACAGCCTTGTGATGGCTATTATTAATAAAGGAGCATTGTACGGTATGATTCCAAGGCAAAAATGGGGGGAAATTGAGAACGCGACGTCTGGTGTCTACTCAGAGGTGCAAAAAAGTTTCCCGGACCAAGTCCTCGACGGCAAGATGCTGGATGGTATCAAGGACGATATAAGTTAATAGCTTTTGCGGACCAGAGGTCTATGGATTGCTTTAAAGCTGCATTGATGCTAATTGGTGAAGTTTGGGAAGGAGCCGCTTTGGAGTTAGTCGATAAAAAAGACATACCGGCTAAACCTACACCCAGAAAAAAGTGACCCCTTCTTTAAGTTAAAATGAACTCATTGTGAAGAAAGTTGAACTTCGTATAGCGCCAAAGACATTTTTATTTGTTTGAACGATGTGATTTTCGTAGAAATTAGGTATAATGCATTCCATATATTAGTTAACATTTTCCTATATTTATGTACCACTATACTACAGAATGAAAAAATTTAACTGATTTGAATTCATATGTATATGCTCGCTGAATGTTTTTTCTTTTGTGCTTCATGTCTATGTGACGGGAGAAATTTGCAGGAATACATAACTTTGTCAACCCATTCGCTAGTTATATATCGAACACGGGGATACAGAACCACATGAAGTGTAAAATATATATAGATATAAAAAAAGAACAAGTCAAATTCAATTTTTCTCAAATCATCAGCTCCAGTATTTTAATTTACAATTAAAAAACAATCACAGTGATATGATAGTATATGGAATGATTTTATTGAAATTTTTTCATTCATTTGGACAAATCTTACATATTTGTGGTAAAACTTTTACTTCATAATTAGAACTGCTTACCTTCGTTTTTAGATACAATGTTATTTATTTATATAAGCAATTTATCTTCAATAAAAGACAAGTTTTATATATATATATATATATATATATATATATACATATATATATATATATATATATATATATATATATATATATATATATATATATATATATATATATATATATATATATATATATATATATATATATATATATATATATATATATATATATATATATATATATATATATATATATATATATTAAGAATCAACAGTATCGACTGTCCTTGAAATAAAGGGTGATTTGTTAAGAGCTTGATAACTTTTTTTTTTAAAAAAAAACGCATAAAATTTGCAAAATCTCATCGGTTCTTTATTTGAAACGTTAGATTGGTCCATGACATTTACTTTTTGAAGATAATTTCATTTAAATGTTGACCGCGGCTGCGTCTTAGGTGGTCCATTCGGAAAGTCCAATTTTGGGCAACTTTTTCGAGCATTTCGGCCGGAATAGCCCGAATTTCTTCGGAAATGTTGTCTTCCAAAGCTGGAATAGTTGCTGGCTTATTTCTGTAGACTTTAGACTTGACGTAGCCCCACAAAAAATAGTTTAAAGGCGTCAAATCGCATGATCTTGGTGGCCAACTTACCGGTCCATTTCTTGAGATGAATTGTTCTCCGAAGTTTTCCCTCAAAATGGCCATAGAATCGCGAGCTGTGTGGCATGTAGCGCCATCTTGTTGAAACCACATGTCAACCAAGTTCAGTTCTTCCATTTTTGGCAACAAAAAGTTTGTTAGCATCGAACGATAGCGATCGCCATTCACCGTAACGTTGCGTCCAACAGCATCTTTGAAAAAATACGGTCCAATGATTCCACCAGCGTACAAACCACACCAAACAGTGCATTTTTCGGGATGCATGGGCAGTTCTTGAACGGCTTCTGGTTGCTCTTCACTCCAAATGCGGCAATTTTGCTTATTTACGTAGCCATTCAACCAGAAATGAGCCTCATCGCTGAACAAAATTTGTCGATAAAAAAGCGGATTTTCTGCCACTGATTTTGGTAATAAAATTCAATGATTTGCAAGCGTTGCTCGTTAGTAAGTCTATTCATGATGAAATGTCAAAGCATACTGAGCATCTTTCTCTTTGACACCATGTCTGAAATCCCACGTGATCTGTCAAATACTAATGCATGAAAATCCTAACCTCAAAAGAATCACCCTTTATTTGTTTATTATTCCACTATTTCCAATTTCCATGTGATATTATCAACTGTAAAACGCACTTTTTCTTCTTCTTGTACTTTTCACTTTTAATAAGTTGCTGCCTAACGATTTTGTCCTCCTTTTGCAATTTCAATACCTACAAATATAAAATATCATAAACCATTTTTGATACAAAAGGTTAGCGTAACTGAATATTACCTGATAATTGAAGATTCCAAAATCAAGACAAATGAAGTGAACATTGATAGATTTATTTTCAAAAAACTAACATTTTTCTCACTAATTTAAAATAACAAATATTTTATATATTTTATTTGTTATTTATTATATTATTTTACCATATTATTTTTTAACAATCTCTCCGTATACCACAACAACGCGATTCCAACTAAAAAAACAACCCAGGCGCAAACATATCGATTACACCCACGCGCAAACACATCGATTACGATGACAGGTATCGATTACAGGTAGACAATAGAAATATAGGAAAATTTCCTATATTCTAACAAGTGTGTTTCCTTAAGTTTTGAAAGGATTGCATACTTCTTAGTACGAATGAACTAAAATATTTTTCTATGCCAAGTGTTGTTCGGATGTATGAAAAACTTTCTATTATAAAGAAAGTCGCAATTATCATTTTATAAGAAATTTTACTAATTTTGAGGAAACTTGATTTTAGTTCGGATTTTGTTTATTTTTACGAATGATTTGATGATGCACCAACCTTCGTTACCAGGAACAGACAAGAGGTTTTGGACGTCACGTTGACCTCTCCGGAACTGAATGATAAGATGAGTGGCAAGTTTTGAGGGAACATAGCTTCTCAGATCATCGCTACATCAGTTTCAGATTGGCTGTTCGTACTTCAAAGACCATATTTCCGCCAAATGTTAGAAAAGCTGATTGGAATAGGTATAGGGAATCGTTCAATTTGATGATACCGGAAATGCCGGAGACAAATATGAGTACTGTGCAAGATATCGAACACGCAGTGGAGCGGATTACTAAGGCCTTCAACATTTCACTGAAAGCTGCTTGCCCTAGAGAAAAGCCAAGGGGAAAAATCGGCCGCCATGGTGGACTACGGAGTTAAGTAATATGGTGGTGCAATGGTTAGCATGCCCGCCTTGCATACATAAGGTCGTGGGTTCGATTCCTGCTTCGACCGAAACCCAAAAAATTTTTCAGCGGTGGATTATCCCACCTCAGTAATGCTGGTGACATTTCTGAGGGCTTCAAAGCTTCTCTAAGTGGTTTCACTGTAATGTGAAACGCCGTTCGGACTCGGCTATAAAAAGGAGGTCCCTTGTCATTGAGCTTAACATGGAATCGGGCAGCACTCAGTGATAAGAGAGAAGTTCACCAATGTGGTATCACAAGGGACTGAATAGTCTAAGTGAGCCTGATACATCGGGCTGCCACCTAACCTAACCTAACCTAAGTAATATGAGGAAATCCTGCAGGAAGCTCTTTAACAAAGCAAAGTCCACAAGAGCTCCGGAGGATTGGGACACTTACAAGATGAATCTGCTGAGAGCATATAAACGAGAACTGAGAAGGTTTCAACAAAACTCTTGGGATGATTACTGTAGCCGCATTGAGAATACGTCAGAGGCTTCCAGACTACGGAGGGTACTAGCATCCACTAACACCGCTCCAGGTTTCATTAAAACATCGGAGGGAAATTGGACAACGTCCAGTGAGGAGACGTTGGAGGTACTTTTGGATACACACTTCCCTGGAAATCAGACGGTTGAACCATGTTCCGGCGGTGTAACAGAGGCTCAGCGATCATTTCCTATCTAGGAAATTGTGTCGAAATCTAGAATAAAATGGGCTTTAAATAGCTTTGGACCATTGAAATCCCCTGGACCTGATGGAATTACTCCGGCGGAGTTACAGGCAGTGGCTGAAAGAATTATCCCCTGGTTGACGGTGATATATAAACGATGTGTAAACTTAGCATATATTCCAGAAAAGTGGAGGGAAACAAAAGTCGTCTTCATACCTAAAGCAGGAAAAGCCTCTCACTCGAGTGCGAAGGATTTCCGACCAATCAGCTTATCCTCATTCCTACTTAAGACCCTGGAGAGGATGATAGACATGTATCTTAGAACTAGCGTGGATTCAAGTTTGCTCTCGAAACGACAGCATGCATACTCGAAGGGCAGGTCGACTGAGACCGCATTGCATGAACTAGTCAGCTTTATTGAAAGCTCACTATCTGTCAAAGAATACACAATCGTGGCGTTTCTAGACATCGAAGGGGCGTTCAATAATGTCCATCCGAGCTCGATATTAAATGGACTGACAACTCTGAATGTTGATCCAGGTATACTTAGGCTGTTAGACGAACTTCTAAGGAAGAGACGCATTTCAGCCACACTAGGACAAGCAAACATACAAAGGTGTGTGAACAGAGGCACTCCTCAAGGAGGAGTTCTATCACCTCTTCTTTGGAATGTTGCTATAAACAACCTTCTGGTTTCCCTAGAAAAAGAAAGGATAAAAGTGGTGGCATACGCAGATGATGTGGCGCTAGCAGTCAGGGGAAAATTCCCATCCACAATCAGAGATAGTATACAGAGAGCTCTCCGGATGACTGAGGAATGGGCGAAAGATAATGGTCTTGGTGTAAATCCACCAAAGACAGAACTAGTCATGTACTGCAAAGATCGCAAAACTTCCACAGTTAGGCCCATTTCCTTGGGGGTACTGAAATTCCCTTTGGTGAGTGTGCAAAATACCTTGGCGTTATTTTGGACAGGAAGCTGAATTTTAGGCTTAATATTGTAGAGAGGGCGAGAAAAGCCACGGTAGCTTTGTTCTCCTGCAAAAAAGCAATAGGGAAGAAGTATATACGGCCGTAAGTTCGGCCAGGCCGAATCTTATGTACCCTCCACCATGGATTGCGTAGGAACTTCTACTAAAGGCTGTCATCCACAATCGAATTACTTGGGTTGCGATAACACTTGCCGATGGCAAGGTATCGTAAAACTTTTTAACACTGTCTTCTAAATTGTAAGTTAGCCCATACGGGGTATATATTAAACAAGAAAAGGCCGATTAAATACGTATATAACCTAGTTTGACAAAATTTTCTATAGAAATAAAATTTTGACAAAATTTTCTATAGAAATGAAACCTTGACAAAATTTTCTATAGAAATAAAATTTTGACAAAATTTTCTATAGAAATAAAATGTTGACAAAATTTTCTATGGAAGTAAAATGTTGACAAAATTTTCTATAGCAATACAATTTTGACAAAAATTTCTATAGAAATAAAATGTTGACAAAATTTTGTATAGAAATGAAATTTTGACAAAATTTTGTATAGAAATAAAATGTTGACAAAATTTTCTACAGAAATAAATTTTTTACAAAATTTTCTATAGAAATAAAATTTTGACAAACATTTCTATAGAAATAAACTTTTGACAAAACTTTCTACAGAAATGAAATTTTAACAAAACTTTCTATAGTATAAAATTTGACAAAATTTTCTATGGAAATAAAGTTTTGGTAGATTACAAAATTTTCTATAGAAATAAAATTTTGACAAAATTTTCTATGGAAATAAAATTTTGACAAACATTTGTATAGAAATAAACTTTTGACAAAACTTTCTATAGAAATGAAATTTTGACAAAACTTTCTATAGTAATAAAATTTGACAAAATTTTCTATGGAAATAAAGTTTTGGTAGATTATTTTTGGCGATATGGACCAATTTTTGTGTAATAAGTCATCGGCTATATATAACTAAAGACCGATATGAACCAATTTTTACATGGCTGTTAGAGACCGTATACTAAGACCACGTACCAAATTTCAACCAGGTCGGATGAATTTTGCTGCTCCGGGAGGCTCCCCAAGCCAAATTTGGGGATCGGTTGACAAAATGTACCAAATTTCAACCGTATCGGATGACTTTTGCTCCTCCAAGAGGTTCCGGACGTCAAATCTGGGGACGGTTTTTATGGGAACTATATATAATTATGGACCGATATGGACCAATTTTTGCATGGTTGTTAGAGACCATATACTAACACCATGTACCAAATTTCAACTGGATCGGATGAATTTTGCTCTTCCAAGAGGCTCCGGAGGTCAAATCTGGGGATCGGTTTATATGGGGGCTATATATAATTATGGACCGATATGGACCAATTTTTGCATGGTTATTAGAGGCCGTAAACTAACATCAGGTACCAAATTTCAACCGGATCGGATGAATTTTGCCCCTCCAAGAGGCTCCGGAGGTCAAATCTGGGGATCGGTTTATATGGGGGCTATATATAATTATGGACCGATATTGGCCAATTTTTGCATGGTTGTTAAAAACCGTATACTAAGACCACGTGCTAAATTTCAACCGGATCGGATGAATTTTGCTCCTCCAAGAGGCTCCGGTGGTCAAATCTGGGGATCGGTTTATATGGGAGCTATATATAATTATGGACCGATATGGACCAATTTTTGCATGGTTGTTAGAGGCCGTATACTAATATCAGGTACCAAATTTCAACCGAATCGGATGAATTTTGCCCCTCCAAAAGTCTCCGGAGGTCAAATCTGGGATCGGTTTATATGGGGGCTATATATAATTATGGACCGATATGGACCAATTTTTGCATGGTTGTTAGAGACCATATACTAACATCAGGTACCAAATTTCAATCGGATCGGATGAATTTTGCCCCTCCAAGAGGCTCCGGAGGTCAAATCTGGGGATCGGTTTATATGGGGGCTATATATAATTATGGACCGATATGGACCAATTTTTGCATGGTTGTTAGAGACCGTATACTAAGACCACGTACCAAATTTCAACCAGGTCGGATGAATTTTGCTGCTCCGGGAGGCTCCCCAAGCCAAATTTGGGGATCGGTTTATATGGGGGCCATACGTAAACGTGGTCCGATATGGCCCATTTTCAATACCATCCGACCTACATCAATAACAACTACTTGTGCCAAGTTTCAAGTCGATAGCTTGTTTCGTTCGGAAGTTAGCGTGATTTCCACAGACGGACGGACAGCCGGACAGACGGACGGACAGACGGACGGACGGACGGACATGCTTAGATCGACTCAGAATTTCACCACGACCCAGAATATATATACTTTATGGGGTCTTAGAGCAATATTTCGATGTGTTACAAACGGAATGACAAAGTTAATATACCCCCATCCTATGGTGGAGGGTATAAAAAGTGGGGACTAAAACCAAAAATTGTGCATTGGCTATACACGGCAGTAGTTAGACCTATAATGCTATATGGTGTTGTAGTCTGGTGGCCGGCACTTCAGAAACCGACTTGTTTAGATAAAGTTCAGCGTATGGCGAGCTTATGTATCTCAGGCGCATTTAGTAAGACAGGAACAGACTCCCTTAATGTCATGTTACATCTATTGCCTTTAGACATTTTGGCCAAACAGTCAGCTGCAACAACGGCTGTGCGGTTGCGCGAGCTATCACTGTGGTCGGAAAAAATGTACGGTCATAGTTCGGTCCTCAAAATAATGCCAGATGTGCCTAACGTAGTGGATTACACCCTGGCAAAACCACTTTTCGACAAAAAGTTTGAAACTCTTATTCCCAACAGTGAGGCGTGGTGTACACAGACCCCGGGGAATAAAAGATATATAGATTTCTATACTGATGGCTCCAAATTGAATGGACAAGTGGGGTTCGGAAAAGATTACCTAATCACTGTAGTGTTTTTCAGGCTGAAATATTGGCAATAAGAGAGGTGGTGAATTGGCTGAGAAGTAATGTTCCAACAAATATTGGCATTAATATATACTCAGACAGTCAACCTGCAATAAAATCCTTGGACTCTGTGTTCCTTAACTCGAAAACGGCCATAGACTGCCGCAAATCTCTCAACGAGATGGCTGAGCAGTACAATATTCACATAATATGGGTGCTTGGCCATAGGAACATACCGGGGAACTGCGAAGCAGATGTGTTAGCAAGGCTAGGAACTACCTTACATATTCCAGGGGAACTAGAATCTGTTGGTATGCCTCTGGCCACCTGCAAGCTCTTACTGCGTGAGAAGGCTGTTATGATGGCCAATATTCGATGGGAAAATTGCAAGGTTTGTAACGACACCAAGCAAATATGGCCCCATTTAAACTTAAACCGCACACTAGATATGCTAGTGTTCTCAAGGCGTCAGATAGCACTCCTGATATCTGCTATAACGGGTCGATGCCTGATAGGCAAAAATTTGCAAAAACTATAGGTGCGAAGTATAATGACTATTGTATAAGCTGTCATGATGTGGAGGAAAAGGAATCAATTAAACACCACTTGTGTGAGTGTCCTGCTTTTTGTGTAAGGCGTAAGCGAATTTTAGGAGCATATACACGCAAAGAAAAAAAACGTTTGGAAAACGTGTACCGAAAACGTTTTTCTTTTGTTAGAGTTTTTTGAATTGCTTCCAAAATGTTAAACTTTTATCACCAAAAAAATTCGTTTGTTACAAAATTTTTATTTTTCAATAAAAAAAGTTATTTTTGAAACAACAACACAGTCCATTTCGTTTATATCAAACACTGTTCTTTTCTCACTTTAGGTCTTTAATAAGACACATTTTACAGTTCAAAATTTAATATACTACAATGGAATGTTTTAACATTTTTTCGGAATCTTCCGAACATATCTGGAATATATGTAAAAAAAAAAAACAAACAAAAAAAACTTTGGTCGAAGCAGGGATCGAACCCACGACCCTTGGCATGCAAGTCGGACGTAGCAACCCCTGCACCACGGTGACAAACTAAATGTTTGTTTCTGTTAAATAAACTTTGTTTATTCGGTTCGTGGGCGCCGCAAGCTATGCTATATAAATATAACTTATATGGATATTTATCTATTGATGACCATAACAGGTACATAGGCCAGTGGTTAGTGTGTTGGCTTACAAAGTGCATGGTCCGCGGTTCGATTCTCCGTCCAGGCGAAAGGTAAAACAATTTTAAAAATTTATAAAATCGTATAATTTCTTCTACATTGTTAGTATTACAGGAAAAGGTGTTAAGAACTAAAAAACATCGTGGATGTGAGAAAGATGTGAGGGAAAATGCAATTAGCAAGAAAACAATGTTTTTTTTTTTTTTTTTTTTTTTTTTTTGAGTTTGTCCTTATGAAATTGTTTTTACATCCTGGAAAAGAATAAACGTTTATCACAAAAAGTATATACTTTTCTCCCAAATACACTTCCTTACAGCGAAAAGCAAATGAGAAACGAACTTTGTTTGTCTAAAATTTCGTTTGGGAGGAAAGAATTATTTTTTTGCGTGTAGCTTTAGATTACTGGCTGACCTGGAAAACGTTAACTTAAGCAGTTTGTTAATGTTTTTGGAGCAATCTGGTTGGTTCCACAAAAGTAAATAATAGAGAAGGTTCAGTGGTTAAGACTAGAAGTGCCCATATGCAATAGGTACTTTTAGTTAAATGTGGTATCACAATGGACTGAATAGTCTAAGTGAGCCTGAAATTTAATCGGGCTGCCACTTTAACCTAACCTAACCATTATTGCTTCCATTTTTTCCAGCAAGATATGTGAACAAATTACCTACGATGAATAAAAAAGGATAAGTCAAAATGTACAAACAGCGAGTTCATATGAACTACTCTCTGTTCTACGTGGTCATAATTGTTATTCACAAAAAACATTGTATTAAGAACTGTTATCATAAGTTTTTATAATAAAGTACTTTTGCTTAAAGAAAGTTTAATTTTAATGTATGAACATTTTCATAATAGTAAAACGATTTGTTGCTCCTTTAATTATTGAATTTCTCTGCACGCAAAAAAATAATTCTTTCCTCCCAAACGAAATTTTAGACAAACAAAGTTCGTTTCTCATTTGCTTTTCTCTGTAAGGAAGTGTATTTGGAAGAAAAGTATATACTTTTTGTGATGAACGTTTATTCTTTTCCAGGATGTAAAAACAATTTCATAGAGACAAACTCAAAAAAAAAAAAATAAAAAAAAATGCTAATTGCATTTTCCCTCACATCTTTCTCACATCCACGAGGTTTTTTAGTTCTTAACACCTTTTCCTGTAATACCAACAATGTAGAATAAATTATACGATTTTATAATTTTTTAAATTTTTTTTACCTTTCGCCTGGACGGAGAATCGAACCGCGGACCATACACTTTGTAAGCCAACACACTAACCACTGAGCTATGCACCTGTTATGGAAATCAATGGATAATTATCCATATAAGTTATATTTATATAGCATAGCTTGCGGCGCCCACGAACCGAATAAACAAAGTTTATTTAACAGAAACAAACATTTAGTTTGGCACCGTGGAGCAGTGGTTGCTACGTCCGACTTACATGCCAAGGGTCGTGGGTTCGATCTCTGCTTCGACCAAAGTTCTTTTTTTTTTGTTTTTTTACATATATTCCATATATGTTCGGAAGATTCCGAAAAAAATGTTCAACATTACATTGTAGTATATTAAATTTTGAACTGTAAAATGTGTTTATTAAAGACCTAAAGTCAGAAAAGAACAGTGTTTGATATAAACGAAATGGACTGTGTTGTTGTTTCAAAAATAACTTTTTTTATTGAAAAAAATAAAAATTTTGTAACAAACGAATTTTTTTGGTGATAAAAGTTTAAAATTTTCGAAGCAATTCAAAAAACTCTAACAAAAGAAAAACGTTTTCGGTACACGTTTACCAAACGTTTTTTTTCTTTGCGTGTGTACTGTGGAAGGATTGATTTAAAAATAGTTTAGTTGTCGACATTTTAAAGAGACTGTTAACCAATTTTTATTATCGGGTTTCCCACAAAATAAGCAAGTAAACCAAAATAATATTGACTTTTTAACTTGGTAGGGGTATATACACGCAAAAAAATAATTCTTTCCTGCCAAACGAAATCTTAGACAAACAAAGTTCGTTTCTCATTTGCTTTTCGCTGTAAGGAAGTGTATTTGGAAGAAAAGTATATACTGTTTGTGATAAACGTTTATTCTTTTCCAGGATGTAAAAACAATTTCATAAAGACAAAAAAACATTTTTTCTTGCTAATTACATTTGCCCTCACATCCTTCTCACATCCACGAGGTTTTTTAGTTCTTAACACTTTTTCCTGTAATACCAACAATGTAGAAGAAATTGTACGATTTTATAAATTTTTAAAATTTTTTTACCTTTCGCCTGGACGGAGAATCGAACCGCGGATCATGCACTTTGTATGCCAACACACTAACCACTGAGCTATGTACCTGTTATGGTCATCAATAGATAAATATCCATATAAGTTATATTTATATAGCATGGCTTGCGGCGCCCACGAACCGAATAAACAAAGTTTATTTGACAGAAACAAACATTTAGTTTGGCACCGTGGAGCAGTGGTTGCTACGTCCGACTTGCATGCCAAGGGTCGTGGGTTTGATCCCTGCTTCGACCAAAAAATTTTTTTTTGTTTTTTTTGTTTACATATTGTACAATTCCTGATCGACCGTCTGGAAGTGGACTGTATTTATTTTTAGTGCAGCTCAGGAATCGTAAAATTATGCCAAGTAAAAAATAAAAGAAATAAGAAAAAGAACAGGTTTCAGATTTCAAATGTTGTAACAGTTTATTGGTGTGTTGAGCTTCTTACCGGCTGGAGGACAGAATTCAAAGTGACCGAGTATAATAATGTAAGCTGACAATTGACCATTAGAGAGAGTATTTAAAAAAAGGAGTTAAAAAGAAAGTTGAAGCGAGACAACTAGGCTTATAGTACTAATAGATAAAAGCTTTTCTTTGCTTATAGCGTTGCCAATAATAATAAATTCAATGTTAATATTAATAGATACGTTAAGCTTAAAATTATTAATTCAGATTTATACAAGTGTATTTCAATTAATTAATTCATGAAATTCCAAATATATATATAAAAAACGCAACTGTTAAACTAGGTTTAACATGCCGCCCGCCTTGCAGGATTGCAATGTTGGTAGCGACATGATCCGGAGACAGTCCAGCCAAAAATACTACTTTGAAGAATTGGCATATGTGATGACGTTTGAATCATTCCAGCTCTTAATATCCCAGACAGCTGATCGTTTGCGACGATTAGTTCAATATTCGTTGGATTGAAAAAGTGAGGGTCAGCAAGATCGGTAATATGATCGAAAATTGTCCTCAATGAAGGCTCCGACGTGGGTTTTGGTAAAGTTGTGTTGAACTGAGGTTTAACCAAGGCGGTGATCTGGATTTTTATTTGCGGATCGTGGTAAGATTCCAAGTTGATCGTACAATACTCTTTATGATCTCGAACTGAAGTACTGAGATTTAAACGGTTAACAAATTTTTGCAAGACGACAGTCTGGGTCTCTCCGCTGCTCATAAGAAGACGAACTTTCGTTGGTCCTGTGGATGTTACCACGCGAGCGAGTGCCGTAGGTACAAATACATGAGAGGATAGACGGCGGCTCAGTCTTTCATTAAGGTATTTTTGACGTCGATGAGGTACACTGGAACTTCTACGTGGACGAGTCCTGTTATTAGTACGCCTGAGACTCATAGTTCTGTTTTGAGCATTTCTCAAGGGCCGTGATCGGGAAACATTAGAAGAATTTTGAGAATTCGGTTGCTGAATATTATCCACATGAACCATAGTATGGTGATTTTTGTTGCAAACTAAACATTTGTTCCGGGATGGACAAAAGTTCCTTTGATGGGCTGTGCACAGACAGTTAAAACAGAAACCTTTTTCTCGAATAATATTCCGGCGTTCAACAGCAGACATCCTTTGAAAATATGGGCAGTGTTTGATAAAGTGACGCTTCTTACAAATGCGGCACATTGGTGTACTAGAGTTTAAGCTGAAATGGTAAGATTTATTTAGATATGCGAACGGTTGTGTTGAAGATTAATCTTGAGCAATTGGGAGAATGCATAACTTCACTAAAGGGCGAACAAGTATTCCATTCTGGGTACGTATTTCAGCAACACGCACGTTCGAATCTTGGCCCTTGTAAACCTTCAGTATTCGTCCTAAACACCATTCCGGTTCGAAGGACCATGTACAATTCCTGATCGACCGTCTGGAAGTGGACTGTATTTATTTTTAGTGCAGCTCAGGAATCGTAAAATTATGCCAAGTAAAAAATAAAAGAAATAAGAAAAAGAACAGGTTTCAGATTTCAAATGTTGTAACAGTTTATTGGTGTGTTGAGCTTCTTACCGGCTGGAGGACAGAATTCAAAGTGACCGAGTATAATAATGTAAGCTGACAATTGACCATTAGAGAGAGTATTTAAAAAAAGGAGTTAAAAAGAAAGTTGAAGCGAGACAACTAGGCTTATAGTACTAATAGATAAAAGCTTTTCTTTGCTTATAGCGTTGCCAATAATAATAAATTCAATGTTAATATTAATAGATACGTTAAGCTTAAAATTATTAATTCAGATTTATACAAGTGTATTTCAATTAATTAATTCATGAAATTCCAAATATATATATAAAAAAACGCAACTGTTAAACTAGGTTTAACACATATATTCCAGATATGTTCGGAACATTCCGAAAAAATGCTCAACATTACATTGTATTATATTAAATTTTGAACTGTCTTTTTAAAGACCTAAGGTCAGAAAAGAACAGTGTTTGATATAAGCGAAATGGACTGTGTTGTTGTTTCAAAAATAACTTTTTTTATTGAAAAAATAAAAATTTTGTAACAAACGAATTTTTTTGGTGATAAAAGTTTAAAATTTTCGAAGCAATTCAAAAAACTCTAACAAAAGAAAAACGTTTTCGGTACACGTTTTCCAAACGTTTTTTTTCTTTGCGTGTAGATCTTATGGTGTTGTAAAAATGAACTAAAATACAATGTTATAGATGAACTAAAATTTCAGAGAATTATAAACTAGACAAGTTGAAAAAAATCTTAAGGGCCAAATCATGGTCAATATTACTACAGTTTAGTTCATTTTGCAATGGAAAAGGGTTCACTGTTTTTTCAGTGTAGGAGTCTGGATCAATTTCACGAAGAATGATTTTCTGAAGCCGACATTCGCGGTAGATATGTTTGGTCACATAGGACATTTTCTTTTCTTTAAAAATATGTATATTTTCATTGCCCTTTGCCCCGCACTGAAAAAAGCATGCCTGGTTCCAAAGATTTTGCCTTTACACAAATGAAAGCAGCGGAGAATTGAATCAAGGATACCTTTAAGACACAATTCTCTTTTAAACTTAAGTTTTGCGTACTTGGTTCTATGAAACAAAGTTTAATTTCATGTGCTACACTCTCCTTTAACCATAGCTTTGATATTATATACAAATGTAAATATTTCATTTTTGACACTCTTGCCATTTCAACAATATTTATCCGATTTTTGTGAAATTTGGATTCAATGGCTAATTTTTCGTGCTTTTTCATAATATGTACACCCAGAGAAGGAATATGGTCACCTCAACCATGTTTCAAGAGCAAAATGTTATTTTTGAATGGTGACCATGTAACATGTTTGTCGCAACCATGTTATTTTCTCGGAGATTATGTGTCTGATTTCGGCAAGCATATTATTTTTGGCGAGAAAAGAACATTTTTGCCATAAACATGTTACATGGTCACCATCCAAAAATAACATTTTGCTCTTGAAACATGGTTGAGGTGATCATATTCCTTCTCTGCGTGTACAAATTTAACAATATTTTTTACAATATGGCAATTTTTCAATACATTTTAGTATTTTTCTTCAAAATCTGCCACTATTTACAAATGTAAATATTGTGGTTTAAGATACTTTTATTTGATTTGTTTTGAATTTTTTCATATGAAAATAATACAAATAAAAGAAGAGGAAATAAAAACTTAAAATATATATATTTTGGGCAACTGTAGCATTTGGTTTGCACCCAGCTGTGTTCCACGCAGACTGGTTTTTTACATTGCCCACATTTTACCTTGTAGGACGCTTCCTTTTTTCTCACCATGGTAGCACATATAGCAATCGGTTTTAACTTTTGAATATCCTCTATCACCTTCATCAGGCATAAAAGAAATAGCCAACGATTGTATAGTTTCACCGATAATGTGTCCACAATGCTCAATTTGTTTTTTGTAATTGGTTTAGAGCCGTTAAAACATTGAGGATTTTTATCCAATTTAAATCCGTTTTTACTAACCAAAAATTGCTACCAGTCTAATTCAAATAGTTCACCGTCGTTTTCCATATGATATTCCCCCACTTCATTCTCATGTAAATCGGAGTAAAATTTGGCCTCTGTGGTCATAACATATGTGTATAAATCGGTCTAAAGATATAAATCTGAACCGTTTTAAACCAAATTTGGCATGCATAGTAAGAATGTTAAGTCTACACCCTGTGCAAAATTTCACGTAAATCGGAGTAAAATTTAAGCTTCTGTGGCCATATCTGCATAAGCGTAGGAAGGCCTCTGGGGAGGGGGCTTAGACCCCCCCAGAAAAATTGTAGCCCCCCCCCCCAGAATTTGAAAACCTATTTACGAATTTGCATTGTGGTAGCAGTTGCCGATTTTATTTCTTAACATTGTCTTCTAAATTGTAAGTTGGTTTCTTTACTATATGGTGAATTTTGTGATATTTTCCCGAATAAAAGTTTTTATGATTTTTAATGCATTATAAAGCTTGTTTGTCGAATATTTTCAAAAATTATTAAAATATTAAAATTTTCTAGAATAGATTAGCATTTTTGCGGCAAAATTTGAAAAGTTTTTACCATTTTATAAACTTTTACTCTTTTTTAATCTAATACAAAAAAAATACCCATTAAAAACACAACACGTCGCAGAGTTCCTCGATCTGGCCATAAGCTGAATACCAAAGCATATAACATAAAAATGGATGCAATCACAATAAACTGTTACAACAACAACAACCCATTAAAAACCTATTAAAGAAGAAATGAGTTAAAAAAAATTAATCAAAACAACTTCCTGCGTATTTAAAATAATTAATTTCTTTGTGAAGACATTTTTGGAAGTGCTTTTACAGTTGTGCCTTTAGAAACACAACACAAAAAATTTTTTGGAAGTGCTTTTACAGTTGTGCCTTTAGAAACACAACACAAACATTTTTTGCTGGGAAAAAGTATGGAACTACTTTTAGTTACTTTTTTTATAAATTAATCGTCGAGTTATATTGAAGTCTGATTTTTTATTAATTTTTATAAAATAAAACATGAATCGAACTGAAGTTCAGTCTATTAATTTTTTTCTAGGGGGGCTATAGCCCCCCTAGGAAAATTGTCTAGCTACGCTAATGCATATCTGTATAAATCGGGCAAAACAAACATAAAAAAGCGGTTATGAAGTTAAAAATAACAAAGGGAACAAAATATTTACATATGTACCCAGCAAAAAAAATTTGGAAGTTCTTCCAAAGGCACAACTTTAAAAGCACTTCCAGAAGATGCACTTCCAATGATGTTCTTTATTTTAACTACCTAGGAAGTTCTTCTCATGCAATTTTTTATAACATGCTTTTTTCATACTTTTAATGGGTAACTTTAACTTTTTTTGTTTCAAATAGGTTAAACACAGAGTAAGAATTCATAAAATTGTACAAATCATTTAAATTTTGTTAAAAAAATCTAAATCCAATCTGAAAAAGGTGTGAATTTTTGAAAATGTTTGAGGCCAAACGTTTCAGAACATTTTCATTACATTTTTGGAGACGCTTTCTTTGCTGGGTAAGTAGTGGCAGATAATGTAGAAAAACATTGGTGCCTAAGCTAGGGTTAAAAGCTTGTTAACGACAAATTATATCTGCAAATTCAGGCTCGTGTCCAAGTAGAAATTATGTTATGTTTCAAGTACAAAGCGTCTTTAAAATAAAGGATCGAAAAACATATTTTTAACGCTTTCTTTTGCTTTGTAGTAAAGATACAAAAAGTCAAACAAATTTCGAGGAATTTTGACATTAGTCAAACAAATTCTCTTTCATGTAAAGATACCCAATTTTACGTCGAATCACTTAACTATAAGGACAAAACGACTTCATTGAAAAGTTGATCAACTTTTGGGCAAGGAAAACAAACTTTACATCAGAGAAAGGAATCTTCTATGCTAAGCAAAATTCGCATTTGTTTTTTATAATATATTTTCAATAACATGAAATCTATGGCCTCACTTATATTTTTTCACAATATTTTTTTCAGTGCCATAACACTGTTTTAGTTTCAATGCTAATTCTTTTGACGATATTATGCAAGTGCTACGCATGACTGTAACATTTTCACCTGCAACCACGTTGGCTCAGTGAACATGGTTCTAAGAAAAATAAAATTGTCCTCATCTAAAATTTTATTATATTGATAAAAAGAATTTTGTTTGAATCAAAAGACAAAAGAAAACACTAAATTAACTTTAGTTCTTTGTTTGTATTTATTTATAAACTACGCAGCGGCGTAAATCGAGAGCACTTTCGATTTAAAGCATTCACGGAGCCCTTATTTTAGAGGCAATACTCATACGATTAGGTCTTATAAAATAATCCCTTTTGTAAGACCTCTTCCTTCTTTACAAAAAAAGTTGATACTCATTCATCATTCATTGCAAAAAACAGGCCTTAAAAAAGGTATTTATTTATTAAGATCGCTATTCCTTTTCTCATAACATACTTGTTGTGGCCTTTTGAAATGGCTTATCTGGAACATGTGTTTAAAGACACATTTTAAAGAACTCCTAATAGGCCTTGTTTGGTATTGTGAATTACAATGTGTTCTTGCAACGAGGCAAAATAAAACTATTTTTAAAAAGCAACTCATATTCTCATAGCAAGCTCTTATAATTTACGAGACCTTTGAAAAGCCCTTATGCCGTAAGCCAATTTATAAGTTTTTCGACAACGAGTCACAAACATTATAACGGCTTTAAAAAAAAGACATGTTCTCATATGCGCACTTCTTTAATCTAAGAGACCTTTGATAAGCCCTTATGCCGTAAGTTTATAAGTAACCGAAAGTTA
This sequence comes from Haematobia irritans, assembly GCF_050003625.1. Taxonomy (NCBI): domain Eukaryota; kingdom Metazoa; phylum Arthropoda; class Insecta; order Diptera; family Muscidae; genus Haematobia; species Haematobia irritans. The sequence continues at coordinate 65,588,006 of NC_134401.1, read as the reverse complement.
AGAATAAAAATAATTTTGTTGTTGTGCTAGTCTTTTCTTCTCGTTGCAAAAATAATTTTGCACAATTTAAAGCAACACGTGTTTCTTCATTCGGGTTTGTAATTTCGTTTGAGCAAGTCGAGGTATTTGTTTTTTATTTTAAGTAGCTGAAGTGTCAAATATGCGGTAAGTATATATTTTTGACGAATATTATACTATATTGAATTGCATTATAATAATAATTTTATAATAATTTTACTTATTTATTTAGCGGCAACTTCTACCATGAAAGCCAATGATCTGTTCAATATGTGGAAATCAGACGTCCAATACGAAATCAGTTCCTATGAAGAAGGTGATTTATTTTTTATAGTACAATTTTATATAGTACAAAATAAAATAAAAAGAATTCTGCACAAATTTTGGGTTTCTTGTTTATATATGAAATTTGGAGTAGGTCCTTTATAAGGTATGTAAACAAGGCCTTTTAAACAGCCTTCATAAAAAGGCATTCAATTGGCATTATTTTAAACTACTATTAAGAGGCCTCTATTTAGATATGCTTCTTAAAGCCTTTTGATGTATACATTTTAAAATGCCTTATTTTATCACACATTATAAAGAACTTATTTGAGGCACTTCCTAAAAGGCCTTAAAATAATGACCTTATATTAGCCCTTATACTGTAAGTTGAAGTCGGAGCCCTTGGTCGGCTATGACACCCTGTGTAAAAATACAATGAATATGTAATGGGAAGTCAATGCCTTGTGTCTGCAAATAAATGCCTTTTAAAAGGCCTTATGAAGAGCGATTTCCGCCGCTGGGTAATTCATTGTTTATTTGTATTTATAATGTCGTGCAAGCAAACATCACATATTTTACACAGTCTATTTTGGTTAAATTTCAACAATAAGTAATCATTCCATATTTACTTAATAAATAAATGATACCATATAGCAAAATGCAGAACAAACAACAGGTACAATTTTGTACAATTTTTCAATTACACTTCCCTTTTTTGTGTTCACATAAAACCGCGTGCCACTTCTGGAAAATAAATTAACGCAAAACACAGTAATTCCGTATTCTCCGTCCATTCCAAGTAACAATCGCCACACGACTAACGCGTAAAATGAAAATCGTGTGTACCTGCTCAAAGTTTTTATAAAACCCTTTTCGCTACAAAAATGTTAAAAAAAGTAAATGGTCACGAAAAAAATGTACGTGGTCTTCAAAATACTTTTTTCCCTACAAAAAAGTCAAAAAAATTAATGATCAGGTACAATATTTTCTCCACCATGGTCTCAATTCTACCAGCATAACTATATTTACTACACTGAAATAAAAGCATGTCCAGTTCCAAAGATTTTGACTTTACTTTAACAATTTTGGTATTTATTTTGAGCCAAAGAAGCGGAGAATACAAGTAAGGATACTTTTAAGACCCAATTCTCTTTTAAATTTGGGTTTTGTGTACTTGATTCTAGGAAGCAAATTTTAATTATTCGTTTTTTCAGCTTTTTTCCTTCATACGCCATCAAAGTCCTTTAAAAAAGAGTTAACGACAATTTTATTTTGCAAATTCAGACTCGATTTCCGGTAGAATTTATGCTATGTTTCAAGTAAAAAACGCATTTAAAATAAAGTGTTGAAAAACATGTTCTATTTTTGAACAGTTTTTTGCTTTGTAATCAAGATGCAAAAAGACAATTTCATTAATTTCATTACTCAAGAACAAATTCATAGATAATATCATTAATTTTAAAGAATTTTTCTGAATTATTAATGTCAAGTTGACCTTATCCCAAAACATTTTGCTTTCATGTTATGATACCCATTTTTAAGTCAAATCACTTAATTTTAAGGACAATACGACTTCATTGAAAAGTTTATCGACTTTTGAACAAGGAAAAAACTTTATATTAGAGAAATGCGTCTTCTATGCTAAGCAAAATTTGCATTCGTATTTTAAGGACATGAAATCTTTGGCCTCACGACAATATTTTTTTCAGTGTAGTCATAATGTTTTCCAGATAAAATGTGGCCTTGCGGGTGGACCGGCTTATCATTTTGCACCGTTTGTAGGTTTTGTTGAGGATTGTAGGATGGACCGCTAGAACCGAAGCACCGGGATTCGTATTTTGTATCTTCATATATGGGCAATTACATCAGGTTATATTAATAAACTGTAAATACAACACATCGAAACAGATGCAACGTCCCTGCGACTTAAAAACAAAAATCTGCTCATTTTTTAATAAATTGTCGAATTATAGTTTTTAAGAAAAATGTTACGACAATAATATTAGATCTTCCCTTCAAAGCAGTTTTTATTACTTTCGGTACAACGCACTTGAACCAACAATGGCGGTTATATTTTTTAAAATGACATCGGGCGTGGTTTTTCAACCAACCACTCTACTTGTATACCATGTAAGGGGCAATGGGTTCATTTCCAGTTTCAGATTCGGCTACAGATAGGATGCCCCTTAACATATAATCGGGCACCCAATTTTGTTTGACAAAATTTTATTTCATGAAAAGATATCCAGTTTTAAGTCGAATCGCTTGACTACAGGGACGAAAAAGACTGTTTTTCATATGTTTCGGTGTAAAAATTATTTGTTTGGAACTCAAATTTCTAGAACATTATTTTAACTCGCAATCATATAATGTTTATAAACTAGTATAACATGTTTGGGACATATATGTTAGAACATTTTATGTTTAGAACATTAAATTTTCTTAAATATAATATATACCGAAAAACATATACCATAACATATACCGAAAAAAAGTAAACTGTTGGGACATATATGTTTATATGTTAGAACATATTATGTTTGGGACATAAAATGTGTGTAGATATAATATGTTAGATGCAGACATACATTAATTTGGAAATAGTCTTTAAACATATATGTGTTTAGAAAGAGAGACATAGAGAGTATGCTGCAAGTAAAATAATGGAAGTAACCAATTGGCGCCTTAAAAATATATCCACACAAAGAAAATTTCATTAAAATTTTTTACTACCAGTGTTGCCCTAAGGTGAAACATAATATGTTTGAACAATACAAACAATATTTTGTTTGCACCAATCCTGAAAATATATATGTTGAAGCAAAATGTGTTACAGAAGCAATTTTTTTTGAGAGTGTAGAAGAAAAATTAACTAAAGTAAAGAAGAAAATCATTGGCGCCAAATCATGACAATTTTAAATGTACGAATCGTACGAAAATGTTCGTTTGCTTTAGTTTACGTTGAACTTATGTTTCATAAAATGTTTGAGACATACTTAAAAAAGTATGATTTCATTAAGCTGTGGAAAATTTCGAAAAAATAATAAAACTAAAGTAATAGCAAATAATTTTTATGCAATAAGTTGAATAAGTTGAATGCATATATTAATTTACTAATTTCGTTGAAACATATATATGTTGAGAATCCTCTTTCTGAAAATGTACGTGTTTGAAGCAGAATATGTTTGGGAGTCTACGTTTTGAAGGTGTATAAGGACAAAACGACTTCATTGAAAAGTTTATCGACTTTTTCAGTGCAGTTTGTAACTATAACGCAATTAGATGCAGAGGAAGGCGTCTTAACAAATTTAGCAGTTAGTTGCAACTCCCGAAAAAAATTCGTTCAAACTGGAAACTCCATGGCCTGAGGATACAATGCGCTGCCTTTAGGAAATGCGCCGCAAATTAGCATGTTTGCACATTGGATGCCAACATACACATAATTAAATATATTTAAACGCATATTTAATACATAATCATCAGTAATATTTTTCTTGTAATACGAATGTGTAAATATTCCTTTTGTTGTAATGCGAATCTTTTTATAGATTAATTGTATATATAAATAAAAGAATAACAAATACGTGTTTCTGATTACGAGCGAATGATTGAGGAAGAATTTTAAGAATGCACCGGTTATGATACTTATATTGAAAATGATCAAATTTCAAAAAATTTTGGTACACAGAAAAAAATGTCCGTTGTTAAACTAATGCTAAAATGGATCAATGTTTATTGCAAACAATTTGTTTTGTTTTCGTGTTTTAAGAAATTTACTCCAACTAACCGTGGATATACATATCAATGGCCGCACAAGTAAGGTCAATGCTAACTAAAGCACTTCTCAAAAATAGTAAAAATTAACTATGGCGTGGTCAATATTTGTTTCTTTATTTTTAGTTCATTAGAAGAAAACAAAAATGTCAGTAAATTCTCATTATTTTAACAACGCATTATGGAATAAATTGGAATACAATTTAGTTTTTTTCCCAGTTCACTTTTTTCTGTGTATGAGACCAAATTAGTTTACTTAAAACTATACTTCGAAATGTCACCTTATTACAAAAAATCAAATAATTTCATTAAAATTGAGTCAACGAAATTTCTTAATTGACATAATAAAAACTGGTTATTAACCCATTAACGCCTACTGTACATAAAAAAGTTCGACACACTACTTGAACTCTGCTGGAAAATGTCCACCTTTATCCTAGTGACAAAAATTGACTTCGGTTTACTCATTGATATTAACACAGTTTACCGATATCACAAAAATAAGTAAATATTTTTCGACAGATTCAAGAAACTTTACTAGAAATAATTATTTTTTTTTGCTTGTTAAACGAAAACTTTTGTAGTCTGAAGGAAAAAATTTGAGTTCAAAATCGCAAAAATATCTTCAGCGCCATAGGAGGTGGGCGCTTTGTGATAAATTGAACAAAATTTTAAGAACGTAGTTAGTAAATCGTTATGTTAAAGTGGCAGGCCGATGAAGCTTCAGGCTCACTTAGACTATTCAGTGCATTGTGATGAAATCTTTATATATATATATATATATATATATATATATATATATATATATATATATATATATATATATATATATATATATATATATATATATATATATATATATATATATATATATATATATATATATATATATATATATATATATATATATATATATATATATATATATATATATATATATATATATATACAGAAAAAAATATCACCAAAATATTTCCAATTAAAAAGTTAATTGAAGTTGAAAATTTTTTCAATTAATAAATTAATTGATACAATTAACTTTTTAATCATGATAGAAAATTAAGTTAATTAAGTCAATGATTGAACATTTTAAAAATTTTAATTAAAAATTAATTGATACAATTAACTTTTTAATCAAATGAGGAAGACTAATTCAGTTAAAAAAAAGTGCTGATTTTTTTAATTTTTAATGAAAAATGTATTTCAACCAATCATTTGTTAATCCAAATAAAAACTTTAAGCCAATTCAGAAAGTAATTAAAAATAGTTACCTTTTTTAATTAATAAATTATTTGAGTTTTGCAATCAACATCAATTAAATTTTTAATTGAATCAATTAAAAAATTAATTGAAATTTGCTGAAAAAAATCAATTAATTTTTTAATCATGAATTTTTTTTATGCCCAATTAAAACTGTGATTGATACTATCATTTTCGTGACTGAAGACATTTCAATTAAAAAATTAATTTGGTGATTGAATCAGAAAAAAAAATTTTGTATATATATATATATATATATATATATATATATATATATATATATATATATATATATATATATATATATATATATATATATATATATATATATATATATATATATATATATATATATATATATATATATATATATATATATATATATATATATATATATATATATATATATATATATATATATATATATATATATATATATATATATATAGAGAGAGAGAGAGAGAGAGAGAGAAAATGCCAGATACCCATCTACACAAGCCTGACAATACACATGTTTCATCGCTGGCTAATTCGAATTTCCATTGCTTTTAGTACTCCTCTCTGGGACATTTGCAAAAAGAAATAAAATTATTATTATTTCTTAGTGATCATTTGGCCAGCACGCTAATTTCCACGATTTTTTCCATTAAAATTCTATTCCCATATTTAGGAAACATTTTGTAACCTTTCACAAAAAAAAAACAATCGTTTCATCTTTATGTATGTTAAATGATATCGACTAACCTCTACTGTCTCCGATTCTATTTGCAAATGTATCGAATATGTCACAATATGGGCACGGCATATTCGTTAATTTCAAATTTGTTGTTTTCCCTAATAAATTTTTCAATATTTTCTGGTAAAATTTGCGAGAAAAGTCAAAAAACAAACATAGCCGCACACATAAACTTAGACGAAAATTGATTTTTTTGCCAAAAATAAACCAAGGAAGCAATGCTGAAGTTAGGAGGCGAAGAGAAAGTGAATAGGAATGTAAGGCCATGGCAAATTCATAAACGTCATGCGATGGGACCTGTACACACTGCTGTTTGTTGTCTTGCCAAATGTAACAAATATGGAATGAAACAATGGGGTCTGTGGGTAAATCCCAATGCCATTGCCAGCCTCACTGCAGTATGTAAAGACCACAACGTCACAAACAGTTCAAAATACGCAGGATCACCATCAACATTTTCACACCCCCACCATATCCGCAATTGTTTGAATATTCAACCTTTGTTACATGAGGTCCACCCACTCACCCTCGAAATGTTACGAAACAAAACGAGAGCGACTAATCTTTTACTCGTACAGTGAAGAGACACAGTATCCTCCATCATTATTTTATATTTGTTCTGGAATGCTTAACCAACGTAAGCATTTGAAATTTCTTAATGAGTTTCGAAACATTAAATTCACAGTTTTAAGTCAAAATTAATTGGCAAAAAACAATATATCTAAGAAAAAAAACTCGCAAGATTTATAAAAAAATATTTTTTTTTCTTCGGGTGAAAATTTGCTCATTTCTTAATAATTTAGAAATACATTGGAATCTTCATAGTGCGAGATGGGTCACATTTCTCGATATTTCACAACTTTATATAACTTTTAAATGAGCATAGTCATGTTTTTCTTCATTACATGTTATGAAATACACAAATCAAAGTATTGTCATACGGTTGTAATGAATCACCTGTAAAAACTTCATCGTTGATATTTCGCCAAGCGAAAATATACAATCTCTGCGATTTTTTAAACATATAAATATTTTAAACATATACATAATGATATCAAATTTTCGAAAATGCGGCATCTACTTATTTTAAGTAAGATTTAGGTTTGAGTTGAAATCGGAGTTTATTCTAGTTAAAATACAAAATAATAATTTTTGGAAGTACATGTAATGTACCACGGAGCCACAGTGGTGCAATGGTTAGCATGCCCGCCTTGCATACACTAGGTCGTGGGTTCGATTCCTGCTTCGACCGAACACCAAAAAGTTTTTCAGCGGTGGATTATCCCTACCTCAGTAATGCTGGTGACATTTCACAGGGTTTCAAAGCTTCTCTAAGTGGTTTCACTGATATGTGGAACGCCGTTCGGACTCGGCAATAAAAAGAAGGTCCCTTGTCATTGAGCTTAACATGGAATCGGGCAGCACTCAGTGATAAGAGAGAAGTTCACCAATGTGGTATCACAATGGACTGAATAGTCTAAGTGAGTCTGATACATCGGGCTACCACCTAACCTAACCTAACCTATATATAATGATGTAATGTCCTCCTAGGTTGACATTAGTAGTAAAAGGAGTCAATGCACTACACGCAAATCATAATGTAATGGCAAGGTGACATATTGCAAACAGATGACTACAATATAATTTAGAAGACGGGGATATAATTATCAATTTTCGCATGTGGGCCAACAATATCATATTAGCAGGGCAAAAATGGTAATTGTTTGCTATTATGCCTCAATTTATTTTATATTATGCCTCAATTTGAAAAATATTAAAATTTTTGGGCAAATACTATAGATATTCATAAAATATTGTAATTGTGTTACGATAGCCCCTAAGTTGGCATTTTATTCGTTTCAGCCAAACTAAAACTTGTTTTAGGGTCATCGAGTTTAAAAAATAGCAGACAATGTTTGCTTTTTCAGCATACAGTAACTGCTTTTCCTTTTTCAGCAGACTTTTTGCTGAAAACTTTCTTTGAACATACTAATTCCATGAATTAAAATACAATAAAATTGGCTTTATTGCCATATAAGGCTCACTTTTTTTTAAGTGTAACAACTGTAGAGATATATATCGACATTCACCATAAATATCGTGCAGAAAAATTCAATAAAATGATGGTGATTTCATTTATTTCAAAATCTCAAATTAAATTGGTCAAACATATGCTCAGCTATATAAACTGATAAATTATTTAGTATAAAAAGGATACCCTTATCATGACTAACAAAAATATAAAATATATCTTATTGGAATAATGTATTCTCGTCTCTCAAAGACATGTCCTCCTAGACGGCAGTGAAAAGATTATGTCAGGAGTAGACCAACAAAAGCATAGAGCGGAATGAAGAGAATTGGTACGTGAACTCTCGTTCTCCAAAAAAAATTAATGAATCATATGCTCCAATGAGTTTAATGTGTGCGCACTGCAAACAAACGAATCGGCTTGAGAGTATTTTTCACTACGAAAAAATTTTACGGAATCACGTTCACGCGAACTCACGAAAAAACCGTACTAACGCACTCACGATAAGGAATGTTGTGACTCACAAATAATCGTCTTATTCAAGACCCTTTTATTGACTCACGATTGAGCAGTTACTTTTGAGAGATCGCAAGAGCTAATAAAAGAACCTTCGGTAGTCGTTATTACACGCAAAGAAAAAAAACGTTTGGAAAACGTGTACCGAAAACGTTTTTCTTTTGTTAGAGTTGTTTGAATTGCTTCGAAAATTTTAAACTTTTATCACCAAAAAAATTCGTTTGTTACAAAAATTTTTTTTTCAATAAAAAAAGTTATTTTTGAAACAACAACACAGTCCATTTCGTTTATATCAAACATTGTTCTTTTCTGACTTTAGGTCTTTAATAAGACACATTTTACAGTTCAAAATTTAATATACTACAATGTAATGTTGAACATTTTTTCGGAATCTTCCGAACATATCTGGAATATATGTAAAAAAAAAACTTTGGTCGAAGCAGGGATCGAACCCACGACCCTTGGCGTGCAAGTCAGACGTAGCAACCACTGCACCACGGTGCCAAACTAAATGTTTGTTTCTGTTAAATAAACTTTGTTTATTCGGTTCGTGGGCGCCGCAAGCTATGCTATATAAATATAACTTATATGGATATTTATCTATTGATGACCATAACAGGTACATAGCTCAGTGGTTAGTGTGTTGGCTTACAAAGTGCATGGTCCGCGGTTCGATTCTCCGTCCAGGCGAAAGGTAAAAAAAATTTAAAAATTTATAAAATCGTATAATTTCTTCTACATTGTTGGTATTACAGGAAAAGGTGTTAAGAACTAAAAAACATCGTGGATGTGAGAAAGATGTGAGGGAAAATGCAATTAGCAAGAAAATGATGTTTTTTTTTGAGTTTGTCCTTATGAAATTGTTTTTACATCCTGGAAAAGAATAAACGTTTATCACAAAAAGTATATACTTTTCTCCCAAATACACTTCCTTACAGCGAAAAGCAAATGAGAAATGAACTTTGTTTGTCTAAAATTTCGTTTGGGAGGAAAGAATTATTTTTTTGCGTGTAGATATAGGGACAATCATAGAATTATATGAGCAGTTTACCTGTGGAATCTGATTGACAACGTGAACATATTATTCCGAAGAAGAATGTTTAATTTCGAAGTAAAGCAAATAGTTGGATAATGTTATTTTGTTATCCCTGATAAAGCTTGGCATACTTCATCTTTTTGGAGAAAATTTACTTTGACTAGCTAAATAATATTTAGTATTTTGAAAAAAAAAATGAAGTTAGATATTACAAAATTATCTTTAGCGTAATATGATATTCGGGATGAACGAATGGACAAATTTAAAAAATTTAGGATATACTGAACTATTTTGTGGAAAATACGAATTTTTACAAATCCTGCTTCATTTGTCTATAACTTTTTTCGTCTTTTTTAATCCATTTAAATAGAAAACTTTCTTATGTTTTTAAATAAAATATAATAAGTTCCCTGGTATAAATAAAGTTAAATTGGCTTTAGTGTCCCAGTTTGAGTGAACTTATTTGCAAAAGTTTATTGATTTTGAATTTTTGTATATTTCCTCAACTTTTTGTCATTTGAATTATTAATTTTAAGCAAGAACAAAACATTTCGCAACATTTCGTGTCACCTTCCCTGTAGTTCAATTATAGCCACTTCTACACATTTGAGATGGGCCAATAAACAAATATCTTACTAAAAATGTTATTTTATACACGGATGAAAAAGGCTGTTTTTCATATGTTTGGCTATAAACATTATATGTTTGGAACACAAATTTTTAAACACAATATTTTTGAGTGCAAGCATATAATGTTCATAAACTAGCATAACATGTTTGGGACATATATGTTAATATGTTAGAACATATTATGTTTGGGACATAAAATGTTTGTAAATACAATATGCTTGGATGCAAACATATATTAATTTAGAAATAGCCTATAAACATATATGTGTTTAGTAGCTTGGACCGCTATTTAACAGGGAGCGATATTGAATTAAGTTGGTGGTTGTTGCTTGTTATATCAAAATTAAGATTTTATTTTTCCTTGGGCAATTGATCAGCTACTTCTTTGATCCTTACAAACTGTGTGGTCCGCTGTTCGAATCCCCGTCCGGCAAAAGGTAAAATTAAAATAAAAAAAATCATACAATTGGATAATTTCTTCTACAATGTTTGTATTACAGAAAAAGGTGCTAAGAACTAAAAAATCTCGTGGAAGTGAGAAAGATGTGGGGGAATGTACAATTGGGCAGAAACAAAATTTTGAGCATTCAGGTCGAAAACCTATGTTGTTAGCACCTATATTACCTGTTTATTTTCATAATTCATTATGATTGTAAATATATAAATAAATAAATAAAATTTTGAGCACAATATTGTTTGGGAGAATTTTTTTTAAGCATATAATATTTTTGGGTGCAAAATGCTTCCAAACATATTATATGTTCACATAATAACATATTGTTTTTTGGAAGACAACATTATTGAATTTGGATGCAAAAATACAAAATGTTTGGAACTTAGACTACCCAAACATATATTGTTTAGACCAATATGCTTTCAAACATATTATATATTGGAAGAGATCAAACATATAAATGTTTGGGCAATACCCAAAAATGTATATGCTTGAAGCAAAATATGTTTGGGAGTATATGTTACAGAAGCGATTTTTTGTGAGCGTGTAGCCATCAAAGTAGTTATTTTTACATAAAAAAATGTATTCATTACTTTATTTTTTTGTGGTGATAAGGACTAAAACTAAAGGAGTCTGTACGACTGTCTAACATTTAGACAATATAGACCTAAGAGATTAAACGACTCGCTTACAAATTAAATAGAATGTTCATTACATTGACCCGTTTTTGTTCTCCAATTGTGAATACATCTTTCGCATGTGGTAGAATGCCACTAACTATAGCAAATATTGTTTTCATTGGGTGCTCAGAAAAAAAAACAAATACTTTCCTCTGTTGTCATGGCAAATTTGTTTATAATCAATTTTATTCGGATGTTTTCTGGCTGTAATAATTTGGGGGGGAAGAGTATAAAGCCTTCCCTAAAGCCTTTGGAAAGTATATTTCTTTCTTATTAAATGCCACTACAAGTGATTAAATTCTCCTTCTTCATAGTAGGCATCGCCTATTTTTCTTAGATTTGACAAAAAAAATATTTTTGTTTTTTTCTTTTTTGAAAAATATTAAAACAAATTAATATCAGATCTTCAAAGTTTTAATAGTCGAATGTAGATGTTCTTGAAAACCCGTGCAAGCTATTATTACTTGATCAGCCCATTAAAAGTTACTTCATCTGACTGGCAGTAAAAAGTAAAAAATTTAATTGAACTAACTGAACATTTAGTTTGGTATAGAAAAATTGCCAATCACATGTTTAATTTGGTTTTTTATTCAAGTTGGTATAAAGTAGCAATGCAATCAATTAAACTGCACAAAATGAAATCATTTATTCATAAATTGATAGTGTAATTGACTTTGTTTTAAATCTCAATTGAGTTTTTAACAGGAAAAATTGGGATATGTATGTGTTTTCTTATTCCATTTTTTCATTCAAAACACGAAATTTTTTTAGCAATTGAAAAAAAATAATTATGGAAACTTGATATTGGGATATCACAATGAACTGAATAGAGTAAGTGTGCCTAATATAATGGAGAATATTATATCTAACCTAGTATAGTTTATATAAAACCTTCTTAAACTAAAATACATTTCCTTTCTTTGTACGTTCTCTCCGACTTTACTTCTTGAACATACAGAAATCACAGCTTTATCTGATATACATTAAGTAGCAAATAGTCTTAAAATGTTGATATCACAAATTCAGTTTGAGGTATATAGTCGGCTGTGTACGACATTAGCTCTTCTCAACTGTGTTAAACATTTCCTGCTTATTTAATATCGTTTAAGGGTAAATTTTGTTGTAATAATTTTGTCTCAATATTTGTTACATTAATTCAATTCAGTTAGCAATTGACGGTATTAGTACATTCAAGGAAAATGGCGTGGACTGAAAGATTTCAATGTTTTTTGGCATTGGTTCTGATCCAAAAACGCGTATAATAAAACTATTTTGAAAAACATTGATTTTAATAAAACAAAAGAATCCCAGTCTATTTTAGAAAACGACTGTTTTTCATATGTTTCTGTGTAAAAATTATGTCTTTGGAATTCAAATAAATTAAAACATTGTTGTTTTTGATCTCAGCTTAAAACCATGCATTGACTAAACTACAAGTGTAGCTTAACCAACAGAGGAAATGTATGCCTGTCACATTTATTTGGGCAAAGCCCTGTAGACTGCAAGATGGTTGGATGTACAGCTGTTTCGGAATTACCACATTCCTCATCAGCATCCTCTACTTGCAGCAAAAATATCAACCAATTATCAGAATAAATTCGGGTAATTCACTCAACCCAAAGTGATCTACCCTTGAACCTTCCGAAAAAAGGTTTGATAGTCGGCTACTGCCTAAACAAAACTCAAATCATCGATTTGGCTGGGTTGTTTGGGCAAACATTCTTTTCCTCTGTTGGTTAAGCTACACTTGTAGTTTAGTCAATGCATGGTTTTAAGCTGAAATCAAAAACAAAACAAAAACAGAACAAATTATAAAATTTGTAGGTTTTAAAAATTTCCCCAAAACATATTTAAGAACCAAAAGTGATTTTTGGTATATATTTTGCACTCTAATATACTTACGAGCTCCTAAATGCGATCAGCAAACATTTTGTTTGCTGTTATGGCTCAATTTGATAAATATTCAGGGTTTCGGACAAACACTATAGATATTCATAAAATATTGTTTTAATTGACATTTTTATTTGTTTCAGCCAAACTAAAACCTGTTTTAGCAGACTTTTATGCTGTTTCTACTAACAAATTTCTATGGGTGTAGCATAACGTGTTTGGGACATATATGTTGGGGCATTACATTTTCTTATATATCAAAGACATGCAAAACTCCAAGTTTAATTACAACAAATAAAAGTGAACGTTGAGTAAACGATCATGATTGCTTATCGACTTACACATTTTTTACATGAATACATACAAAAATGTGTTCATTTGTATAAAAATTATATATTTAAAAATTGCTGCAAACAAACAAATGTTTAGAAACTGGAATTAACTATTGGGCTTAAAAGAAGATATGCTTAGGGTGAGACAGTACAAAAATTTTTGTTTGAACAAATTCTGAAAATATATATGCTTGAAGAAGAATAGGTGTGGGATATATATTACAGAGGGTGCACCCTCCCAATTAGTTGAAATTTTATTTTCATTAAACCAAAAATACACTGAAAGAAGTGTTTTCTTTTCTGAGAAACGACATTTTAGACACGCACAGATTTCTTATGACGATAAAAAATGTGTTTATATGTATCATAAATTCGGGTTTATTTGGTCATAAAGAAAATCTTTATAAGAAATGGAACCTTCGTTTGTCTAAGGGCGTTTTCGATTCGCAAAAAATATGTTGCCTTGGTGTTACACTACTTTTTCCCTAATTGACATTTCGCCCAAATGATAGTGTAATTCTAAAGTTATTGTTAATTTATAATATTGTGAGGTATAAAGGATCCAAAATCTATGACAGTGTCCTTGATATGTTGCAATCAATTTCGAGAATGTTGCACCTTTTTTCCCAATCGAAATCGCCATAAAATTTCGCTCCGGGGGAAAGTATTTTTTTGGGTATGTTTCTTCAAACTATGAATGCTTGCTTTTTATAAAGACATCCGACTTTAATGGCAAATATAGCAAAAATTACCCGAAAAAAGAGAAAAAACACGTTTTTTGAGAGTATGTTTCATTCATGTGGCATAGGGCGTAAATTATTTGAATGAAATTTATTTAATTTTTTATTAAATCGAAGAAACTTCATCTAAAGAATTTTGCTGATATTTTCGTTTGTCTAAAATTTCGTTCCGGAGGAAAGTATTTTTTCTTAAGGTTAGGTTAGGTTAAGTTAGGTTATAATTAATAAATAAATAATTGAACGGGTGGACGGCCAGAAATATATTCAGTAGGTGATTCTGTGTAAGGACTAACATTTCTGGCAGACACTTAAAAATTTATTATTTTTTTAATCGGTCCTGTTCTGAATTAATAATAATACAATAATTTAAAAGGCAGTTTGTTTTTTGATTTTTATAAGGCAATCAATGAGTATCATTAAATCTCTAAGTAAATTGATTCCCAATGGCAATATATTGGATTGGTGCATTTGGAAAATGATAATGTTTCTTTATTCTTCTTGTTCTTTTATATCTTGGAGTCTTTAAAGCTCCATCTCAATGATTGATTCATTTTATTAATATTGTCTAATGATTTTTATTTCCATTCAGTTAAATTTTTGTGTGAAATAATAAAATTTACTTGTTTCAGTAAAAATCCTAAACTGAAAGCAGTTAGGAATAGTTCATTAACTAGAATAAGGCATGGCATTTTACTAATACTGCTTTCTTCGCTGGGTATAAGAATTTACTACTGAAAAAGAAAATTTTATTCACTGATAAC
This sequence comes from Haematobia irritans, assembly GCF_050003625.1. Taxonomy (NCBI): domain Eukaryota; kingdom Metazoa; phylum Arthropoda; class Insecta; order Diptera; family Muscidae; genus Haematobia; species Haematobia irritans. The sequence goes on along the minus strand of NC_134401.1, from coordinate 65,572,883 downwards.
AAAGCATTCGTAAAAATAAACAAAAACCGAACTAAAACCAAGTTTCCTCAAATTTAGTAAGATTTCTTATAAAATGATAATTCTGACTTCCTTTATTATAGAAAGCTTATCATACATACGAATAACACTTGGCATAGAAAAATATTTTAGTTCATTCGTACTAAGAAGTATTCAATCCTTTCAAAACTTAAGGAAACTCACTTGTTAGAATATAGGAAAATTTCCTACATTTCTTTTATCTACCTGTAATCGATGTGTATGCGCGTGGGTTGTTTTTTTAGTTGGAATCGCGTTGTTATGGTATACGGAGAGATTCTTAAAAAATAATATTGTAAAATAATATAATAAAAAACAAATAAAATATATAAAATATTTGTTATTTTAAATTAGTGAGAAAATGTTCGTTTTTTGAAAATTGGTTTATAAAAAAAGAAAACACCAGCAGAATAACAACCCCTTCATTCGACTTCATTTTTGAATCTTCAATTATGAGATAATATTCAGTGACGCTAACCTTTTGTGAAAAAAATGGTTTAGTATTTTTTTATTTATATTTGTAGGTATTGAAATTGTAAAAGGTGGACAAAATTGCTAGGCAGCAACTTATTCAAAGTGAAGGGTACTAGAAGAAGAAAAAATGTGTTTTAATATTTCAATGCCAGTCGATGCTGTTGATTCTAAATAAATATATTTAATATATTAATAAAACATGTATTTTATTGAAGAAAAAATTGCTTGTATAAATACATAAAATTGTATTTAAAAACGAAGGTAACCAGTTTTAATTTTAAGTAAAAAGTTTATCACAAATATGTAAGATTTGTCCAAATGAATGAAAAAAGTTCAATAAAATCATTCCATATATGAATTCAATTCAGTTAAATTTTTTCATTCTGTAGTATAGTGGTACATAAATATAGGAAAATGTTAACTAATATATGAAATGCGTTCTACTTAATTTCTATGAAAATCACATCGTTCAAACAAATAAAAATGTCTTTGGCGCTATACGAAGTTCAGCTTTCTTCACAATGAGTTCATTTTAACTTAAAGAAGGGGTCACTTTTTTCTGGGTGTAGATTGCGAATTTCTCTCATACAACGATTTTTTACTTGACATAAGAAAATTTTTCATTAATGAAAATTTTATTAGACTAAGGTCAACTTGTCTTTAATAAATTCGTTAACCATTTGTATTTTGACTACAAAACTAAAACGCGTTTACAAATAGGAGGTGTCTTTCAAAACTTTATTTTGAAAAATAGCATATGAAGGACGTTGAAAACCAATAAATTAAGATTTGTATCCTAATGCCAAATAAGGAAACCCTAAATTTAAAAATGAACTGTGTCTTAAATGTATCGTTAGTGCAATTCCTCGCTTCTTTGGCTCGGAATCAATATCAAAATAATTTAAGTAAAAACAAAATCGTTAGAACTGGGTAAGATTTTTTCAGTGCAGTCTAAGCAAAGTTCGTTGGAGACAAACGTTACAATGGGTACCATAAACAAACATTTATTTCCCTTTAAAGAGACAACTTTACCAAAAAAAAAAACTTCGTCGGAAATTCAAAAAGCAGTCTTCCTCAATAGCACAAACATATAAAATGGTGATGATAAATTCATTACGTGTACTAAGGTTCGTATTCTTATCGAATGCGCATCTTCGATACAAGAAAACTATTTTAGAAATATTTATAAAAACGTAATAACATTGCAAAGAATTACATAACTAGAAATTTCCCCATATATGAATATTGATAGTTAATTATTTTGTTTTTGTTTTTCCAAATTATATCCTATAGTTTACCTAAATAAAGCTTCATTTAATAAATAGTAGAGCACGTGTTTACAACATAGGATCTAATTAATATTTAATAATTGTATTTATTTTCCTAATACATATTTACTTGGAAATGAAAGGCTCTTAAGAGATCTGTTAAATAGAAAAAAAAACGTAAAAAAATATTCATCCATTCAAAAGTTATTCATCCAATTCAAAATAAGTGCAATGTGTTATGTGGATTCTTTAGCTTAATGGGCTTTACCTGAAAGCTTACAACTGTCGAATTTTAGAAAATAAATTTTCTTGTTTGCTCTTTTTACAGAAAAAATGTTTATATATCTATTTTTGTAATAAATAAACAAATGTTTCAAATTCAAGTGCATTAACAACGGGTAAGAGAAGTGCAATCAGAAAAGGCAAACATAACGATCATGGCCGTGCAAATTGACGATATAGGTTCTCTTTTTTAATTATTTATGATTTTTTTCCGCTGGCATCTGACATTCATTCAGTTACGTTACGTCGTCGTCGTCTCCTCTGTTGGGTCCCTAGTCAAATGAATAGGCGAATGTAAACGAATAAATTCAAGTTTAGCAGACAAATAAAGGGAAATAAAAATGAGATGAAAAAATATATGTCCATTCAAAAGCATTCGTCAATTCGAATTTCTTTGCATCATTTAATGACGTTGAATGTTGAAATATTTCTGCAATTTCCTCATAAGGATGAATGCATACACTATCTTTGTTTTTCGACGCAGAGACTGACACAAACACACGCATACACCCATATTAATTCCGAGTGAAAATCACATAACTCCCCGAAGGATTTTGCCAGTAATACTTTTCACCATGAACTATCATAAACTATCACGACAATTTTACCGAAAATATTGTGGATTTAAGATTATTGTATTATCAAGTAGGTATACTAGAGAACGCTATATCTACATTGATTTTTTCACTCTAGAAAATTTTGTGAAAAATCCTTTGTAGAATTTTCATATTGTAGTCACACAAACACACACTGACACATACACTCAATAGATGTTTTCCGTTTTCCCGTCGTGAGGGTAGGTTTTCCTCTTCGCATGTAGTTGGGTGTTGGTGTTGTCAAACCGTCGGGTAGTTTTCCCTTGAGTTTTCAATGCTCCAAAATAAGTTCAACTTGGACAATGCTTATTGCACTGCCTACCACATACAGCAAAAAGGAATTTTTATGAACTTTTCCAGGCTTATGGTAGTTTGTGAGAGAGGTTATTTTACACTCTTAGTTTCTGTTTAACGTTTGAAATATTTTTTTTTATTTGTAGCGAACACTTTTCGACGACTACCGGCGCTTAGAACTTTCCGCTGTGAACTGAATGGAATTGTGTGGTGAAAATTTGCTATACGATTCACATAGCGTTGAAAAGGGTGAACTTTATTGTGGTATTGGTGAGGCAAGTGATTGTATGGATTTGTATGAGAGAGTAGTAACTGGTCCTTGTATGTGTTGTTAGTTTGTTTGCGGAAATTCTTCATTTCTAAGGAACAGTTCTGAATTGAACTGCTCAACCATCAATGTCATACGAAGAAAAAAGAGAATAAAGTTTGCTTGGCCTACTCTAAGGGAAGAAAAAGAAGCCAAATTACTGAAAGCTTTTCAGCTCAACTAATGCAAACTACCACCACCAAAAGCAGAACTTGGAATATATGCTCAAAGGACAAAATAGGATAAAGAAAAATATGTCCACCAAGCACGTGGTGGTGAAAATACACACTTAAAAAAACCTCAGTCATTTCTTTGCTATAGAAAAAAAGTAGTGAGTGTGGTTCTGTATCTTCAGTGAATGTGTTGAGCACACAGACGCAAAAAAATAATTCGTTCCTCTAAAACGAAATTTTAGACAAACTACCATTGTTTACTATTTGCTTTTCGCTGTAGTGTATACTTATTGTGATAAACGTTGATTGTTTTTTAGGATGTGAAAGTAATTTTATAGAGACTAACTCAAAAAAATTTTTCTGGCTTATCCCATCTTCTCACTTCTGAGATGTTTATTTAGTTCTTATGCAATAAAAACAATGTAGAAGAAATTATTCGATTTTATAATTTTTTTCCAAGTTTTAACTTTTGCCGGACTGGGAATCGAACCGCGGACCAAACAGTTTTTAAGCCAGCACACTATCCACGGAGCCATGTAGCTTTTATTGTCATCAACATGCAATTATCGATATAACCATCAACGCACAAGTAACTAGAGGCGTGCACGTGAGTAATATTAAGTAAATCTTACTCACGCACACTCACGACAAGAAAATTTGTACTCACACACGAAAATGTAGTGACTCAGGAAGAATACCGTGACTCATGAATAATTTTATGAGTAATTTGTCTTAGCGGCGTGTATGAAAACATAGCATGATTAAAATCGAGAGCGTTATTAAACTTTTAATATCCCAGGTGTCACTAAAATTGTAAATGAATCCAATTCGTAAGCGTTTTATGTTCGTTAGCGGGATTATTTTCGTGAGCGTATTTTTCCGAAATTCTACTAATGCACACTCACGAAGAAATTATTTTTGTGACTCACGCCGCTGCCATCAGCGTGAGTCACGACAATTTCGTGTCGCGTGTACACCTCTACAAGTAACCCATGCAGTAAAGCTGTTATATTTATATAGCATAATTTTCGGCGCACACAAGCCGATTTAAAGAAAGTTATTTAAAAGGAACATACACTTTATTCGGTCCCTTTCTAACAAATAGAACATATGTAAACGGAAATAATGCAATTTTTTATATATTCGCAAGATTTTGAAAGGACATAAAAGCTGAAAAGATATATATGATATAAACGAAATGGACTATTATTAAAAAGCAATTTTTATAGAAAAATAAAAATTTTGTATCAATTTTTTTTTTCTGATAAAAGTTTGAATTTTTTGAAAGAATTTCATACAACAGCAAGAAAAAAACAACGTTGGTGTATCCATTTTCCAAACGTATTTTTCTTTGCGTGTACACAGAGCCGAAAATACAACGAATTTTTAACCATGCGTCTGGTCAAAATATTCATTGTAAATGTTTAGTAACGAAGTCAAAATAACATTATATAAGGTAAAATTAACAAGAAACATAGTTAAACTAATCATATATATATGGTTAGATTTTACACGAGAGAGGCAGAAATGAGTACGACGTAAACAAACTTTTAAAAAGCATTTGGCTCTGTTGTGACGATATTTATGCACAGCTTTGTGTTATAGAAGGTCATTAGTAAGTTACACGAAGTTGTCTTTCCTATAGCCACCCTCATTTTTCTAACTTCAATGATTGTTGAATTATCCACCAGTTTTAGTGTCTACCTGTTATTAGAAGCGAGCGGTGTTAATAGCGAATCCTATGGATAAGTACACCCTCACAAAAAATCGCTTCTGTAACATATACTCCCAAACATATTTTGCTTCAAGCATATACATTTTTGGGTATTGCCCAAACATTTATATGTTTGATCTCTTCCAATATATAATATGTTTGAAAGCATATTGGTCTAAACAATATATGTTTGGGTAGTCTAAGTTCCAAACATTTTGTATTTTTGCATCCAAATTCAATAATGTTGTCTTCCAAAAAACAATATGTTATTATGTGAACATATAATATGTTTGGAAGCATTTTGCACCCACCAACTTAATTCAATATCGCTCCCTGTTAAATAGTGTTCCAAGCTACTAAACACATATATGTTTATAGGCTATTTCTAAATTAATATATGTTTGCATCCAAGCATATTATATTTACAAACATATTATGTCCCAAACATAATATGTTCTAACATATTAACATATATGTCCCAAACATGTTATGCTAGTTTATGAACATTATATGCTTGCACTCAAAAATATTGTGTTTAAAAATTTGTGTTCCAAACATATAATGTTTATAGCCAAACATATGAAAAGCAGTCTTTTTCATCCGTGTATACATATTTAAAGAACTATGTAACAATATATTTATATTTTGTTGATTATGTAGGTAGCAATTCTAACAATATATGTATATAAGGTAAATTTCTTTCAATACTTTTGTGTGAAATAAAAAGAATCAGCAATTAGTACTCTCACAAAAGCTAACAATTTGTGACATCAACGAAATTTTCAAAGAAAGGGTGATACGGTCAAAATTTGATCAATATAAACTTGACGTATTTCTTACAATTTTGCATTTAAAAAACCTGAACACCCCTCATTTTGGAGGTGTGTGTGTGTGTAGAATGTTGCTCCTATTTTGATTTTGGAATTCAGTCTTCAGTTGTCAAAATGCCGCCCAAGCAAGAAGAGCAGAGTGCGAGCTACTCGCACGCAAAGCTGGCAAAATCGCTAAAAGTTGCCAAATTAACCGTTACAAATGTAATTAAAGTGTTTGGGGAACGTTTGTCGACAGCCAGGAAGTCTGGATCGGAGGGAAATCGAAAACCGGAAGCCGCTGAGACGACAAAGAGAGTTGCCGGTAGTTTCAAGCGAAACCCTAACCTCTCTTTCCGAGATGCCGCAAATAAGCAGGGTGTATCGTCTACAACCGTGCATCGAGCCAAAAAACGAGCCGGACTATCGACTTACAAGAAGGTAGTGACTCCAAGTCGCGATGATAAACAAAATACGACGGCCAAAGCGCGATCCCGGAGGCTGTACACGACGATGCTGACGAAGTTTGTCTGCGTGGTAATGGACGACGAAACCTACGTCAAAGCCGACTACAAGCAGCTTCCGGGACAGGAGTTTTATACGGCAAAAGGAAGGGGAAAGGTAGCAGATACTTTCAAGCACATAAAACTGTCAAAGTTCGCAAAGAAATAACTGGTTTGGCAAGCCATCTGTACCTGTGTCTTGAAAAGCAGCATTTTCATAGCTTCCGGGACTGTCAACCAAGAAATTTACGCGAAAGAGTGTTTGAATAAACGTCTGCTAACGGTTGTTCCGTACTGTTTTGGCCGGATTTGGCATCTTGCCATTACGGTAAAAAGGCCATGGAGTGGTACGCCAACAACGTGCAGGTGGTTCCCAAGGACAAGAACCCTCCCAACACGCCAGAGCTCCGCCCAATTGAGAAATACTGGGCTATTGTCAAGCGGAACCTAAAGAAGACCAAAAAAACTGCTAAGGACGAGCAGCAGTTCAAGGCAAACTGGCTTTCTGCGGCGAAGAAGGTGGACAAGGTGGCTGTACAAAATCTGATGGCAGGTGTCAAGCGTGAGGCCCGGCAATTCGGATTTGGAAAAGCGAAAGCCTAACTGAATATTTTTCCTGAATTTTATACTAATTGAACTTGAAAAAGAAATTTAATTTGATTTTTTAAATAAACGATTTCACCGATTTACACGCTTTTTCCCTTGACCAAATTTTGACCGTATCACCCTTTACAATCCAACAAGAGAATGTAAATAGACACGTGAGCTCGGCCGAAGCATCGGCTTCGGCATTCGGCCAAAAATCGATAATCGGCCTTCGGCGTCAAGAGGCCGATTAACCGAAACCGAAGCATTTTGAATTTATTTGATATTGATTTGTCCAAGTGTTGAATTTGTCTCGGTCAAAACTCCCAGTACAAAAAAAAATATAATCATGAATTCGGCCGATTATTACCTTTTTGTCGAACATCGGCTTCGGCCAAAAGAACCCGCTTCGGTCGAGCTCTAATAGACACACACATAAATAGACTCAAACATCGCATCGTTTGATGTTATATTTTTTATGCTTAACACACATACAACGCAAGCGAGATGATAGGTCAATTTACGTAATATATAAAAATAAGTCGGGTTTACAAATTAACTTAGATTAGTCTATCCAAATCACATGTTGGAGATGATAAGAATAAGACTGGAACCCACCTATCATTCTTACTCGAAAATGTTTTTGAGGTCTCATGTCGACCATCATAGAGGATTTGGCCGCATAAACAAGAAAAATTATCCATATGACTTACAATTTTTCACCACACGCAGAGAAGAAACATGATTGTCACGATCATATTCGAAGAGCAAAATAATATATAAAGGAGTTCTTTTTGCGGCAACCATGTAACATTTTCATCTGCATCCATGTTGGCTCAGTGAACATACTCCTAAGAAAAATAGAATTGCCCTCATCTAAAATGCTATTATAATAATAAAAAAATTTGAATTAAGACAATTGTCACGATCTAAACTGTTATGGTATTCGTCCAAAATGTTTTTCTCCCAGTTAATAGAATTATTTAAAATGTTGTGGCCTTCATGAAAACAACTTTTTTCGTTGGCGAAAAAAGGACGCTACTTAAGAAAACATAACACAAACTTTATTTATTTATTTATTTGTTAACTAATGTAGGCCAGACTATCCAGAATTTTCGAAATCGTCAAATCACGGTATATAAGCCCCTGGCGGAGGGAGCTGTAAAGTCAGTCATAAGCCAAAGTTTATACAGTACACATCGTAGAGCAAATAAGTGAAACCAATCAGTTAAACAAATAAATTGTAGATTGTCGTTATTTGAAAAGAACTGTGTTTTAATTATCGGGTAATTAAATACGCCTCAATATAAAAACGTAACAATTGGTGGTGGGATACGACAAGAATACCCCTATCAGACAATTGACTACGAGCAAGCCAGAGTTAATACCACCGCATTCTGAAGCGATATTATGGGTGCCAATGAATGGAGATTGTGAAGTCGGCAAATTGTGGGTTGTTGAACCAGCAGAAAACAAAAACAACAACATCTTGATAGAAAATGCCCTGGTAACAGCGAATAAAGTGAGACTAATAACAGGTCAGGTTTTGAACTTGTCCGACAATCAAGAGCATATTGGAAAATTTTCTGACATTGGCAAATGTACACCAGCCGAGGCAATAGTCAATTTGGAAAGCAACTCATCGAAGGCACATGGCACAGCGAAGAAACATCTTGAAGGTTATGTCGAAGCTTGGCCACGTCATCTATCACCGACCGAGAAAACTAAGGCCAAGCAATTGTTATCGAAAAACGCCTCTGCCTTTGCTTTGAGAAGAGAAATCAAGGAAGAACATCTGTTGTGAAGCATGTAATAAATACTACAGAGCAAATACCAATAAAATAGGCCCCACGAAGTGTTCCACTGGCAAAACGAGATGAGGTACATATGCTCGTAAAGGAAATGGCGGAAAGTGGTGTGATCGAGCCATCAATCCTTGGTGCTCACCAGTTGTACTAGTCAAAAAGAAAGATGGAAGCACCCGATTTTGCGTGTACTACAGAAAGTTAAATGATGTTACAAAGAAAGACAGTTATCCACTTCCACGCATTGGTGACACGTTGGACACACTAGCCGGAACAACATGGTTTTCCACGCTTGATTTGCAGAGTGGATACTGGCAAGTAGAGATCGCCGAGAAAGACAAAGAAAAGACAGCTTTTGGCGTTAAAGGCGGTCTTTGGCAGTTCAATGTAATGCCATTCGGTCTCTGCAATGCTCCGGCTACGTTCGAGCGATTGATGGAGCGGGTGCTAAAGGGGTTGCATTGGAAGTCCTGCTTGATATACCTAGACGATATCATAGTTATGGGCAAGACATTTGACGAGCACCTTAAGAACTTGAAGGATGTTATCCAGCAACTGTCAGCCGCTGGTCTACGACTTAACGCTAAGAAGTGCTCGCTTTGCCAGCGAGAAGTTAAGTACCTGGGTCATCATGTTACAGCAGAGGGCATATCCAACGATGAAGACAAAATTCAAGCAGTAAAAGATTGGCCACGTCCACGGAATCTACACGAGTTGCGCAGCTTCCTTGGTTTATGCACATACTACAGGTGTTTCGTACCAAACTTCGCCAGCATCGCCGCAAGCCTCCATAAATTAACGCAAAAAGGTAAGAAGTTCCAGTGAAACAAGGAACAGAAGGAGTCATTCCATCATCTAAACTTTAATAAGAGAACTTTAATGTTCTGCTCCTGTGCTGACATATCCTATTCCTGGTGAAAAATTTGTTTTGGATACAGATGCTAGCGCGTTCGGAAGTGGAGGTGTGTTGTCCCAACAGATAGATGGTAAAGAGAAGGTCATCGGATATTTTAGCCGAACGTTCTCCAAGCCCGAAAAAAACTATTGCGTAACGAGAAGGGAGTTGCTTGCTGTCATAGAAAAGTAAAGCATTACCACAAATACTTGTATGGACAGAATTTCTTGCTAAAAACGGATCATTCAGCTCTACGATGGTTGCTTCAATTCAAGAATCCGGAAGCTCAGCTGGCACGTTGGATCGAAAGACTCCAAAGCTTTGATTTCAGTATCGATCATAGAAAAGGTGGCAAACATGGGAACGCGGACGCCTTGTCACGTCGAACTTGTAATGTCGAGTGCAAACACTGCTCGAAAGCTGAACATAAGGAAGAAATCGTGGATATCCGGCTGTTGCACGTCGAATCTGGAGTGGACTGGCCAGCAGAACTGTGTAAAGATCCCATTTTGAGCAAAATTATTTCGGCGAAGGAAGAAGATAAGAAACCCAGTAAGAGAGACATCGCAGCCGAAAGCCCACATATGAAATCATACTGGGCTCAATGGGACAGTCTATGTGTGGTCAATGGAACCCTTCAACGTAAATGGGAAAGCGAAGATGGTAAGTTGGCAACATTTACACTGTGCGGAAATATATTTAATCGCTCTACCATTTTTATAGAAAATCTATTGAAAGTACTGTGTTTTAAATTGATAACTGTGCTAAAATAGACATCAGAAGTGTTGCTTCATCGAATGGTGTATTGTGATTGAAACTTCGTTCGGATTTAGCTGCATTATTTATTTGTAAAAAGCTTATACAGCAAAACTAAGTATATTGTGTTCTTTGTTGTTGTGTTCCTTGTTATAACCATATACCTTATAATACATAGATGGGCCATGGGTGTCAAACTATGTTTGACAGTTCCGAAGATTAAGAATAAACGAGAAAAATAAGAGCACGCTTACATTCTCTTTCGTTTTCCTTTTTGTAGTTTGCCAATTTTACACAAAATTAGAACGTTTATGATGCACCAGAGGATTTATAAATAAATTAATATATTAAAAGTTCATATTTGAACAAAAAATTGTGACCAAAACCACGGAAATACGAATTTTAATTTTGAGCAGCATTGCTCTTTACGAACAACACAAAAGCAAATGCACGAAAATTAATGTTTGGGACTGGCTCTTTACGAAAAAATCAAAACGAAATGTC